>NW_020455668.1:327747-334432 GCF_003342845.1 Nothoprocta perdicaria | reverse complement strand
AGGGAGGAGGAGGGGGCAGGCCTCTTTTCAGTGGTGGRCAGSGATAGGACTAGAAGAAATGGYTWCAAACTGAAGCATGGGAAGTTCCACAGGAACTTAAGGAAGCATTTCTTCACTGTGAGGGTGACAGAGCCCTGGAACAAGCTGCCCAGAGAGGTTGTGGAGTCTCTTTCTTTRGAGATCTTTAAAACTCGCTTGGGTGCAGCYCTGTGCCACATGTTCTAGGTGACCCTGCGTGTGCAGGGGGGTTGGACTCGATGACCTCTGAGGTCCCTTCCAACCTTGGGCATTCTATGATTCTATGATTCTAAATATCTACCTGAGATTTTGTGGGTTTCAGTGAAACAACTGACTTCCATAGGTGAAATCCCTTATGTATGTCTTTTCAAAATGAAGAGATTAAATTGTTAAAACAACAATTATATCTACAGTTTTAACAGGCCACGGATGGCTACATCAGTTAACAATGACATTTAATTTATACAGCTAAATGAAATTACACAACTGCATACAATTTTAGAGATTAAGAACAATCATATACTTATATCTCCTTGCAGTAAATTTTGTGATAGTATAACTATTAAGAAGAAAAAAATCAATTACAGCTCAGCCACACAAAAGAACAAAGCAACAACAGAGTCTCCATGAAATGCATGAGATTAGAACTAGCAAGGCCTAAGAATAGCGCAGTAAGTGAATATGCTGTTTTCTGGCAAAGCTTTATTCCACAAACTGGCAAAAAACTTTGTCTATTTTTTTTTTCCTTTCTCAGTTTAGGTGATGCAAGTGGTGCAATTTCGGTCAYGTATTAAAACATATATAATCTACAAGAAATCTCCCATGTCAGTTATTTGCAAGTCAATACATCTAGTTTTAATAGAATCAGCAAAAATCTAAAAAAAAATAATAAATATATATTTAATAGATGAAATGCATGCTCAGCTTTAGGGAGAACTGTGTAATTCCATTGCAAATCTGATTAAATGCCATTGACTATTGGGATCTTAACAAACCTAACTAATGCTAATGCATGTTTTAAATGTTCTGTTGTATAAGGTAAATCTTATTCTTATGCTATTTTTCCCTTTACCAGAACACAGATGTCCCATGCTATCTTGAATACCTTGAGGAATACCAATAGGCCTTTATCTGCCTCTCCAGAAGGGCCTTGATCTACTACAGATTCTATATCTCATACCTGAAACCTCAAGGAAATGTCTTTGATAACTTTTGAGCATCTCAAACAGCATTGGATGCTCTCATATGAATGAATGACTTCACCCTTTTGTCATATAGATGACATAGATATTTATGTTCTATAATTTTGCCATGAATTGTAAATCCCTGTCAGATAAGTCTGATAATTTGCATATAACTGACATATTGCCATCTTGTTTTGGTATAGTCTTTAGTCTTCATTTATTTTGACTGAATTCCTGAAAAAAATACTAGGATAGAAGTGATGACTTCAAGAACCCTCAGAAATTAACCATTTTCTCTGTCAAGAACACCATATTAACTCCCTGGAAGTAGTCATTAGATCACATCTGATTTTTAGAAGATTGATGTGAGAGTGCTTCATTCTGTTTCTATCTGAGCTACCTTGTATTAGATAATTAGTAAGGGAGAGGTGATTTTTTTTTAAAGTCTTTAAATCTAAGTTGTAGGCTAATTCAAACATTTAAYTAAAATTTTTGCAGGAAATATCAAGTAGAAAAGACAAAAAGCATTTAAAAACAGTTGAAATTGCTGCCTTACATGAAAAGGCAGTGATCTCCTGCTAAGGTTAAATTGAAATGYATACTCGCTTTTTTCATTTCCTTTTGCTTTCAAACATGACTCCACAAAAAGACTGTATTCCATTATATAAATAGAACTCCTTGTCTAAATGAATCATTTTATAGGAAAAAAAAATGATTCACATCACATTTTTTATGGATAAGTTATAAACCAATATAAAATGTCATACTTAAATGCATTTATATAAAGAAGGCCAAAATAAAAGTTCTAACTTACAGCATAACCTTATAAACCTTTTACAACAGCCTAAAAGTTAGTCTATCATTCATATGCTAAGCAGCATAAAAAATGATAATTCTAAGAGAAAACAGGTGCTAATGATAAATAGCTCACACTTCTTCTTCGTTTTTTTATTATTTTTCTCTTTAGAAGTTAAATTGCAAATTGTAATTAGTATTTGAAGTAACCACTGTTGTGTTTGGCTTCGTGAAGTAAGGCAGTGTAGTTTCTGACTTAATACTGTTTCAAAAAAAAAGTATAGCATTTGAAATTACTTATTCATCTTTTTATTCTTTCATTAAGTTACATTTGCTATGTGTCTACTACTAAATACATTCTCTGCCTCCAAGCACAAAAGACACAGGATAGGTCATATGGCTATACTTTGCTGCCCTTCAGACTAAGGTGGTTCCTGCCCARCTGCTCAGTGTTAATGGTGCCTGCCCCATGTCAAGCCCTGAACTGTGTTCGGGAGTTGTTTGGGAAAATGTTGTTTGACCAGGTTAAGCCGCAGAGGATTTGTGCTAACAACTTAACTGTAAGGACAATAAAATGCCAGTGTTGTGGCTTGCGGCTTTGCCTTATTTGCTTTAAATAGCACAGATAGCCTTTGTGTACCCTGTGACTCCTGTTCAATACGGTAAATCTGAAAGTACTCCTATATAATTTATGTGGACTGGTGAGGTGCTTAAAGCTAAGTATATATTTAAGATTCATATTGGATGGATGCCATAAATTCAGAAATAAATCAATCTCACATTTGGAAATGTAATTTGTTTAAAGTACAGTACAGTACATTAAAGATCCCAAGAAACAGTATAGCACAGAATCTGAAGTTAGGGTAAAGGAAGAAAGAGACTTCTAGACAAAAACATTATTTCATGCATTTTCTGATAGATGATATAAATAATGACAGAGGTAGACAGAAAATGCACTTTGAAGCTTTGAAGATTTTGATTTTAGCTTTGTGTTCAAATTGTATAAAACGGTATTTCTGTTATTAACTATTTATCAATAAAAAAGGCTAAGTACCACAAAATGGTGACCATATGTTTGTTATAGTAAGAATCCAAAATATATAAATATATATATATATATTAGTATGTAGTATATAGTAGTATGTATTTTAACAGAAGCATCAGTTAGCAAGAGTTTAATACAATATCCTAATTGGAAATCAAAAAATACCAAGTTAGATCCCTGAATATCTAACAGCTACTAACTTATTTATCCTAGGATTTGCTCTGATACTGAAGATTTCTAAAAGACATGGAAGGAAAGTAATGTTTCTTCTCCATCCTCATAAGCCTCAGTCTCTTCCTTTTGCCTTCAGTTATATTTAAGACAGTTAGCCAAAGAGTCTCTATTTGGCTAACTGCCAAATTCAAATACAAATTCAAATTCAAAGTCCTCAGTCAGAAACAGACAGAAGGAAAAAAGAAGTTAAAGGAGAGGCAGAAAAATGAATCTTCTTCATTCTCTTTGCATCCTAGTCCTTGCACATCTAACATTCGTTTCTGCAAGCGACTATCCTGTCAAGCAGAATTACTTTGAGCAGAGCTACTGCACAGTTTGACATGTATCTCAAGTGAAAATTTGAGAGGGAAGTCATGTCGAACACTTAACTAGGAAATAGTATAATAGGTAAGGAATTTAAAAATGTTTTATTTTAATAACTTTTATTGGTCTAGAATTAGCTGAAAATATTTAAAAACCCATTAGTAATTTTCATTAAGTAGAAAATAAGAGGAACTCCATGAAGTCTGTAGGGTTAAAAATGAGGATGTCAKTTTTTTCCTGCACCTGTTGTTTATTCTACCACTTGTGAGACCTAAAAACCATTAGTATTTGAATATTCCTATTGTTATTTTCATATAACATTCCTGGGACAACAAGAGCTTAGCACATCCAAGACAACGGCCAGGAATACCTGTTCCAATACCCTTCCTCAACAGAGCAGTTATGGAAAAAACGATCCCCCCCCCAGGAAAACTGCTATGAATTACCCTGTTTAAACTACTTTATAGAAAAAACAAATGCAAAACAATATTTTCTGCTTCATTATTGTTATAGTCATCAAATACTTGTTCTAAATGTTTCTRCAATCTTATCCATAAATTTATGAAGATATTGAAGACTGCTCATCTTAGCAATCCCTTTGCATTAATTTTGTTGAACAAAAGGAGGAAATGCTGAGGAGATGCACATTGTTTTTCTGATCCAATTAAAGTTAATGATAAACCTTAAGCTCCCTAATTATTGCATCTGGTTGCAGACCAAAATAGTGATTTTTCAGAATAATGTGGGGAAAAAAATAGTGCAACTTACATTTTTAAGGTTAATCACATGATTAAATATTCAGTTCATTAAACCTGATGAAGATTAAGCCTTCATCTTTCTGATGAAGAAACATGTTTACTTAAGGCGAGAAGCCCATTCCTAGCAAACTGAAAACATCACAGAATAGCATTTTGCCTACGTGAAAGCAGTTGGTTTTGCAACAGTGCCCCAAACTCTAAGATATTTTATTGAGCAAGTGGTGTGCACAATGGTTAACGTTTTTCCTGAAACTACCACTTCAACATTGACATCGACATTTTGTAATTTTTAAAAAAGAAATTATACGACATGCTCAGTATGATTGGACTCATTTCCTTTTTCTGAAGTAAAACTTTTGTTTCTCATTTTATTTTTATCCTTACAGCTATTTCTCAGTATGAAAGAGAAAAATCTCTGAAGTTATGTGAGCAGATCTTATATCTGAATGCAAAACCCAGAAGCTATCATCAGACATAACAACTGCCTCTTATTTATTATTAAAACATCATTTTAAGTTTCCTCCTACCCTTCCCTTACACAAAAATCATACTTTCATTGAATTATACTTGCAACCTGCATTGACCTGTCTTCTCCCTTTACCCTGTCATATTTCTTTTATTTCATTTTCCCTCCTTGAGAGCTTTAACTTTCTTTGTGCATATATTAAGACATATACTTTGTGCATATATTAAGAGAATATAGATRCACACTGTGACATTTATTGTTAAATACATAGACCCTGCTTGGAATGGTATGTTTTACAGACACTTTAATGTGTGCTAATGCATAGACACCTGAAAACTGGGTCATCATTTCTTGATTACAAAACATACATTTTTTCATTATATGAAAAAAAAACAAATGATCTTTCAGTGTATGCATTTCATTTTCTTCTTTGAAAAAAAAACCCTCTTATTAGTATGATAAAAAAAGACAATATTAAAGCATTTTGTTTGTATTCATCGACGTAATTAGGACAAAGTGCCACAATAATTTTAGCCTGTTTATGTCATTCGTTCTTTTGTCGTGACTAGCCCTAACCATTGAGGTGAAAATGTCTGACACTGTGTAGGTTGAATAAGCCACAGAGAAACTATGTTCCTAATTTAGTCAAATAGTAGGCACCTGCATATTTTCAGTGAAGATAACTAGTTATATTTTATCATAAACAAACTTAAATGCACAAGTAAATTCAAAGATATTGCACAGAACCCTGAGCTGCCACAGAGCTTTTAAGCACCAAGCTAATGTACATGCCAGGATATTATCAAGCAGATTACAGAGAATCTTTGCTCAACTCCTTCCTGAGATTTCTTGGAAACTAATCTATGCTGAGTTGCTATTCTTTTCAGTGAATTATGCCACTCTGAAATAGTTGTAGAAGGTTAATGCACAATATGTTTGCTTCAAGGTATGCAATACCTTGTACCAAAGTATTTTTATATTGTAGCAAAGTATGTATGCAATTGATTAGGGACAATGTTTCMAAAATAAAAAGATTTCACTTCTGCTTTGTGACTGGAGCTTCCCCAAATTGAAAAGATTTAACTCCTTTCCTTTGTAGGAGATGGAGTCATTCAAATCTCCATCTTTAATCTTTCAGAGATATCATCTAATAATGAATTTAAATCTCCTTTAAATCTCCTTTAAAGTTGCCCTGGATCTGCGTCATTTAGGAGCTGGCTGATGAATTGTTCTCTCTTTGAATAAAGAACTTTTGATTTACTTGATCAGTGAAATGAAACATACTGACTCTTGCCCTCAAGCCTTCCTTACATCTAGATCAGAAAATGCATGCATGGTTTGCCTCACAAAACTTCTTTAGCTAAGAAAAGATGGCAACAAAAAGTAGTCTGTAAGCAGCGTCTGTAAGATCCCTTTTTCCCCTCTTTTTATTTCCAAAGTTCTAGCTTAGACTTTATATTTTGGGCATTTCACCATTCTGTTTACATCTGGGCCTAATTGCTTTTGTGGATCTATTCCAGCAACATGATGAGTGACTATAACAACAGTTTAGGCCACTGGGAATTAGAGCTCAGGACCTGGCTGCAGATGGTATTCTGCAAGTCTCATTTCTAAAAACTGAAAGGAAGCATCATCTCATAAGTTCTTAATCACCTTGCAATGCCAAAATCCATATTTAAACACATATTCTATCTAGAAAACCTACTTAATCTATAAGATGTTTGTCCTGTTAAATTGCTCCCTGATCTCCCTAAAGTCCATTTCTAACCTACTGCGCATGGGAAAGTATTATGTAAAAGCAGTAAGAAACATAGAGGGGGCTACACTCATTAATGACAACAAAAAAAAATGACTGAGTTCATAGGTTAATGTTTGCCTACCT
>NW_020455668.1:289859-327704 GCF_003342845.1 Nothoprocta perdicaria | reverse complement strand
CCCACAGATATCTACAGCTGTTTCCACATCATGGCCTCATGGCCCAAGCCTTCTGGAGGGATAAAGAGAATATGTACATAATACATAAAGCTGAAACCCTAAAAAGTTCATGTAACAAACAGCTATTTCCAAGCACTCAGGATAGCATATTTACCTCTTCATTTCTTAACATGTGCTTCTGTAAAATATGTTTGATTTTTTTGTTTGTTTTATTAAAAAATTACTACTTTGTATGAGGAGGGCAAAAGAATGGCATTCCTTGTATTTGAAATGACTAGTGGAGTTTATTTTTATGACAGAAAAGAGAGGGTTGGAGTATTGAAATAAATATATTTTTATCATGTACCTTGCTGTATTTGCCACATACATTTGCAAACATATGTTGCAAGGCAGATCAAAGTCTTCTTGTTACAACTGCACATTTCTTAGACTTAATATATGTAGGACAAAGTGAATTGATGAAACCATGACCATGTTTAATTAATGCTATGTTTAATTTTATTATATAAATCAGCAAAGAAGCTATTAAAAAAAAAAAAAAGGATTTGGGGATTTGTTTGCAGATATTAGGTAGAAGGAAATCTATAACCTTATTTTGAATCTATATTAATAYAGAAACTGCTGGCTTTGCTTCTGGGCAGCCTGAGGTGGGCAGAGGCGAGCTGCTCCCCTCTTGCTGAGAGCCTCCAGCCAGGGGCCAATCTTCTTCCTCGTCCCCTGAGACCACGGCATGCGGGAGACGTGCGCCCTGCTGAAGGAGGTGCCGGCGGCCTCTCCTTCAGCAGAGCTGTCCTTGCTGTCGAAGGARCAGGGCACCTCATTGTCGCCCCGCACGTGGGCCCCAGATAAAAGGCTCTGCAAGCTCTGCCAGACCCAGATGCTATGGACAGAGGGGACTTCCTCCAACTGCTGCTCTTCTGGCAARTCTTCACCAGGATCCTGCAGCCCGGCTGGCTCCTCTCTCCACTGGCCTTGCTCTTCCTGCAGCTCTGCCATTACTCTGGGCGTGGCTGCTTCCCACTGCTCTTCAATGAAGGATGCCTGCTGTGAGTGCATTGGTTGTGTTGGTGGTGCTGGTCCCGGCACCTGCCCAGGAAAACTGGCACGCTTCGCTCCATGAGCAGGGGCAGCAGRTCCTTGCTGAGGTGCTGGGTCTGCAGTTCTGGCCTGTGGCACACTCGGGTCCTACGTTCTGCTTGCCATGGGTGCTGAACTGAGCACACTGGATGGAGGAGCCTGGGGTGCAGCCACAGTGCGCTCCAGCAAAGCCTCAAATGGCCCTGGTGGCACCACAGGGCTCTCCCTGCCACCTCCACCTCCACGCCTTCGTCCGGGCCTCCATCGACGAGCAAGTGAGCAGCTTCCTGCAGAGTGGCATCGGCCTCAGGCCTGGTGTTGTGTGGAGCCAGGTCTGGGCTCTCARCCCTCTCTGGGCCGTCCACATCATTGAGGTCTGGAGCACGCGCAGCAAAGCCATCCAGAGAAGGAGAAGGTGATGAGTAGGCGCCTTGGTCCATTTCCACACAGGCCCAGATGTCACTGTCTTCTGCAGAGTCGCTTGAGACTGAGTCCTGGCTCTGCAGGATCTTGTCAGGGACCTGTGTCAGTCCTGGAAGGACAGTGTATCGTGACCAGGGCTCAACCCTCCATGTGTCCCAGGCCACCTTGACTTGTCCCTTCAGTGGTGCTCTGGGCTCCCAAGAGAGAGGAGTGTTGTGAAGGCTGCCGGCTGATGGGTGGAAGAACGATCCTGCTGCCATGCCCTTGAGATGGCCGTGGTATTGCCAGGGTTGAGATGGAAATGCCAGACCTGGCCTCTGGCACGATGGGGAAATCCTCTTGGCTTGCCCCCATGAAAGCAGAAGCATCCTGCTTGGGCAGCCAAAGGGAAGCACCAGGCAGGATTTCCCTCTGGTGGTCTTCTTCCAGGAGATTTTCCGCAGGGCCATCTGGTGCATCAGCCCTGCGTGAGGCAGAGCATCTGGAGGATGCTGGCAGACCAGGCAGCTCCTGCCCCACGCTGCTTCCTTCCTTCCCAGCTGGCAAACCTTCCTGCTGGGAGCCCCAAAGGCAGTGCTCATGCCCGTGGATGGCTGCCTGCCTGCTCCCAGCTGCTGGCTGGCAAGGGAGCTGCTCGCTGYCAGGCAGGGCACCGGGAAGGCTGTGTCCAGGGATCCAAGAGGCTTTCCCGGTGTCTCTGGTCAGCTCGTACCTGTGTGCTGCCGTCTTCAGAATCCTGCGATGGGCAGGGAAGCGGAGGCAGCCTGTCCCTGTGCAGAGACGAAGCTGAGCTCTCGCTCCACTGCGTCACTGTGGGAGGTTCCTGGCGGCCCACCTGCGGGGAGAAGCAGGTGTGCGATGGAAGCCCCATTTCAGAGGGAAGCTCCTGCATGAGTGCAGCCCAGWGCTGCTGCCTCCTTCTCAGACCTCCTGCCTTTCCAGAGGTGAAACTCTGCTTCTTGAGAAAAGGACATCTTGAATCCCTCCCCATCACCCTTGATCCTTCCCTCCCTGCCTTACTCCTGTGAAACTGACCCCTCTTCTCAGCAGTTCCTTGGGATGTTGCTGACCTCTGCATCCCAGTATTCGGCCCTGCTATGGCTGCACCTCGAATACTGTATTCAGTTTTGAGCCTCTCACTACAAGGCAGACATGGAGGCACTAGAACAAGTCCAACATGTCCATGGGCAACAAAGCTGGTTAAGGAGCTGGAGCACAGACTTTACAAGGAGCAGCTGGGAGATCTAGGGTTATTTAGTCTGTAGAAAAGGAGACTTGGAAGACCTTACTGCTCTCTAAAAGTACCTGAAAGAAGGTTGTAGTGAGGTGAGGGGGTTGATCTCTTCTCCAGGATGACTGTGGATAGGGCAAGAGGAAATTGCCTCAAGTTGCATGAGGGGAGGTGCAGGTTAGATATTAGGAAAAAAATCTACCCAGAAAGAGTGATCAAGCATTGGAACAGGCTGCCCAGGAACAGTCCCCATTCCTGGACATCCCCATCCCCATCTAAAAGCAGGGTCAACTACGAGATTAGACCAGGTTGTTAGCATTGTGTGCAGGACAATCTTGAAAACCTTGAAGGACAGAAAATCCTTAATGTCTCCAGGTTGCTTCTTCTACTACTACTCTTTTCTCGTGACAGATTTTTTTTTTCCTATCTGAATCTCTTCTGTCTTATTTTGTAACCACTGTTTCTCATCCTCTTACCACACACTTCTGTAAGGAACCTGGTTCTCTCTGCTTGCTTGCCTCCCTGAAAAGTACTAACGGTTGGTCTTAGGACTCGCTTTGTCATCGCTTCTTCAGGCCCTCCAGCCCTTCAACCTATCCTCTCAGGGCAGAAAAATAAAACCAACCAAAATAGATCATAAAATTTAAGATGAAATTATCAACTGTTTGCACAAATATACAAAACACCTATGCAGGCTTATTTACAAGACTAGAGAGTAATGTTTGGTATATATGAGCATCTGCTACATATGTTAAARGCAAAGTGATAATTTGAATATATATTTGAAGGAATAAACTTCCATGTGCATATAAATTAATGTTGTTTTAATACCATTTTTTTTCTTTGTTTTTCACATAAATAAATTCACTTATATGTAAGTTAATTTTTTGAGAAGTAGTACAAACATCTGTATTTGTTTAAGTATAAATAATTTTTTTAATATTCCATTAAATAGGTAAATAAGACTTTTTTTTTCCTCACAATTCATGGTGCAGATRCAAAAGTAGAAGTCAAAGCTTTTTAAATTTCTGATAAAGATTTGTTTTGATAAGAGATTTAGAGTTTTATTTCACTTTTTTCTTCTTACTTTCTAACTCATCCTTCCTCTTCATTATTAGCACCGAGTGTTTACAATATCATTTCACTTACTTAGGATGCTTTGTAACTTCAGGAGATGTTCTTGATTCATATAAATTATTTTTTAAGTCAGGAAAGGTGCTAACCATATCACTCCAGTTTTGTGTTTTTTAAACAATAGTGTTTGTAGTAATTCTGCCAGCAGGCACCGATGTGTTGACTATTGATTGTTGAAAAATGTTAAAGCTTTGAAAGAATTACTTCAATTACTGTTTATTTCTCATCTGCATCTAAGGATACAATATATTTCAACATGTGTTCTAAAGCATTACTTTTCCTGTAATTTCAGTCCTTAAATACTAAACCACTTTGCACTGTCCCATCAATCTTGATGTTAAAATTTGTCGATTGTTTGACTTATGGAACTGAATTTGAACAGAACTTCTATTTTTATTTTTATTTTTTTAATAGAAGGATTATTTTAAGAGTATAGGAAAAACACACATATAAACCACCCTTTCCCTTTACTTGAATAATATAATTTTCTACACAACTTGAGAAAAGAAAAAAAAAAAAAAAAAAAGCATCTTAGGCACTATGCAGAATAACTTAAAATATGTGCATTCTGTGATATATTTATATCTCCCAAGATTTCTAGGGCTTTGAGCAGAGATAGAATCTCCTGCTAGGATAACAGTTTTTTAGATTTAGATTTTTAGGTCTGGCTGTTAGCTTTCAGGTATTGAAAACTTAGTTCAAAGTGCATAAATACTTGTTGCCCATATCTATACTGCTAAATTAGAAAGGGCCACTGAATCGAAGTCAAACTTGGCCTGACTGCCCACACTTGTTTTTTGTTAACATAGTCCATACATGCCTGTCTGTAAGAGGAATCTGCTCTAGAGGGAACTCGTCCTAAATGATTTGAGTGAGAGACATTAGTTCTGTTTAACACGGTCCCTATGTAATAGTAATTCCAGGCATGACACAGGTTGAATCTGAACCCAAGTAATTCTTTTTCTTTCCTTTTTTATTTCGCACACAGAATAACCTAACACATCATTAACACATCATGTAAAACACTCTCTTCAATGTGTTTTAGGGAAAGTCTGAAGAATATATATTCTTATCTCAATATGTGATAAAAACGAACTCATTATTATTATGAAATGTTCAAAGATTGTCCATATACCATACACATACCTTAGAAAGTTAGTATTGACTTGTCTAGCATAAAGAAATGGAAATATAAATTTCATATCACTCTGCTGTGGAGAATATGTAGTGCTGTGATAGAATTTCAAGAAACAACATCATGTGAGATGATAAATTTTAGAAAGCTATTCCTTTTTGATATAAAATCCAGTAGTTTTGATTAAACTTGATTAAACTGGAACAAGGCACTTGTTTGTGCCTTGGAATAAAGGCACAAACAATCTGAGCTCATGATTCCAGCCATGACTTAAAAGAGGATTTGCTTTATTCACAATACTAGTCACATTGACTTCAGTGTTATTACATGAACAAGGCAAAGATTTCCCTCTTAGTATTCATATTTTGGCCAGAAATGAGCACTATCAGCAAGCATTTGAAGATTGTGAATGTTGAGGGATGTGCTGTTACATCAGTTGTGTTTGTTCAGCTGAAATAAATGAATGGAGTTACACTGGTGAAATTAAGGAAAGAAATAAAAATTAATTACTTTTTTAGGATAAGTTTGTCAAAAGACCTGACATTAGATTCTGTAAGCCATTTTAAAATGTGTCACAGGAGTTTGAAAGGAATACTGGTATAGAATAATCAATAGACTTGCTCACGCATCAGAATAGAGTCAGAACCTAAAACAGTAGGTCTTTTTCATCTCTAAATCCTCTGATTCTCTGGCTTAGTTACATAATTACAATTACATACAATTACATAATGTATAATTAAAATTATGTATAATTGCTAGTGCATGTGTGTAATTACAATTATGAGTAATTACATAATTATAATAACATTCATGTTTCTGAAGATCTAGCATCAGTTCAACTGCAATGAATTCTGTTTCTTTATTGAGTAGGAGGAAAAAAAGTACAGTCATCATGCAGTAAGATATAAATCCAAACTAGCCATGTTAGAAAAAAGAAAACTTCTCCAATTAAGAAAAAAACAAATTTTAGTGTAGAACATTTCTTTTAATGTTGAGATATATGAAGAAAGATAAATGTGATTAGTTCAGCCTAAGGTGAAATAGGACAGAGTGCTTAGGAACTTCCCTTAGCCATTCTAATTACTTTTTTAAGTCTACAGACATACATTTATTTTTTTTTCAGAAAAGAAATATATGAAATATATGAAAAATCACAACATATGCTCATGCATAATGTTTGATTTTATTGACAGAGATTATATTGACAAAATATTTTGTCAATATTTTGATTTTATTGACAAAAATTACTATTCTTTTACCAAAGAATAGTAATTAAAAAGGAGGATTTTTTTTTTGATCCAAAGCTTTGTAGCTAATATTTATTAATTTCATGAAATATTTCTTTGTTAAAGACTATGTTTAGTTGGTTGAAAATCAACAAGGAAATTATTTTTCATTAAAAATGTTTCAATGAAAGGAATTTAAGTCTGTAAGTATTGGGGCGGAGAAAGGGAGGAGCTAAATTTTCTTTTCAGCCAAAAAGGCTAAGCAGTGAAAAATTTTGGTTAACATGATAAAACCCCCAAAAGTTCAACATAAATTCAATTATATCGAAAAAGTTCAGGTTGAAAAAAGAAAAAAAAAAAAGCCTCCCTCTTGATGTGGTTTGATGATATATGGGTTAAAAGATACAATTTTTAAGAGTTCATTTGAAACTTATTTTTTGGTCAACATGCAATTTTGACACTCTTCTTCATTTTAAYATTTAAACAGATGGACATAAGTTTAATAAAAAATTCTGATTTGTGGCTATTGCCTAAACACAGACACCTAGCATCATTTGAGACATGCTATCACATCCGAGCTATCTTCTTGGATCAGGCAGATATAACCTAAAGGATATTAGTGCCCCTCTGGAGTGGCATCTGGAGGTCAGTCATCTAATATTGTATTAGATGCCTACACTTAGGAAGCTCAATTTCCTGTTGTTTTTTTGACATTCTTTTGTTTATAGACCACTCCTAATGTTTTCTGAAACAGTATGACCATCTGCAAGAGGTATGAAATYGAAATATGAATCCCAGTGAAATTAAACTGTCATCTAAAACACAGTTTCAACAGTAGTTTTAGATATTTGTATGTCATGTACATCATTGAATGAAGAGAGCTAGGCTGTTCACATTTTGGGATTTTTATGTATTATCTTTGAAAGAATCATTTAGAATTGGCCATGATGTGTCTTTTTTTTTTTTTTTTTTTNTTTTTTTTTTTTTTTTTTTTTGAGTGCCTAGTTTTCACTAAAGAACATTGAGCAATACTTAATGCATCCACTTCTATTGACTTTTACTCATTCAAGTGCTTCAAAGGAATAAAAAAAAAATAAAAGCAAATTAAGACTTCATAAACAACATTTCAAACTGTACCACAACATAATTCCTCTCTGGGCAGAGAGGAAAATCAAGAGGTTCAACAAATGCAGGGCCCTGTACCTGGTGAGGAGTAACCCCAGGCATCAGTACAGATTAGGGGTCGACCTGCTGGAAAGCAGCTCCACGGACCTGGGAGTCCTGGTTGACACCAAGTTAACCATGAGTCAGCAGTGTGCCCTCGTGGCCAACAAGGCCAATGGGATCCTTGCCTGCATCAGGAGGAGTGTTGCCAGCAGGTCAAGGGAGGTGATTCTGCCCCTCTACTCAGCTCTGGTGAAGCCKCACCTGGARTACTGTGTGCAGTTCTAGGCTACCCAGTATAAGAGGGATGTGGAGCTTCTCGACAGGGTCCAGGGGAGAGCAACTAAGATGATTAAGGGACTGGAACATCTCTCGTATGAGGAGAGACTGTGTGAACTGGGCCTGTTTTCTCTGGAGAAGAGAAGACTGAGAGGGGATATGATTAATATGTATAAGTTCATGAAGGGAGAATGCAGGGAAGAAGGGGACAAGCTGTTTTCATTGGTGGCCAGCAGTAGGACGAGGAGTAATGGGCATAAGCTGAAACACAGGAAGTTCCATCTCCAGGTGAGGAGGAACTTCTTTCCTGTGAGGRTGACAAATCAGCGGAACAGGCTGCCCAGGGAGGTTGTGGAGTCTCCTTCTCTGGAGGTCTTCAAAACCCACCTAGATGCCGCCCTGTGCCACATGCTCTAGGTGTCCCTGCTTGAGCAGGAAGGTTGGACTAGATGATCTCTAGAGGTCCCTTCCAACCTTGCACATTCTGTGATTCTGCGATAATGTTTAATCTAGTGTAGCTAGCTTTGGCTACAAATACCATCTTACTTTATCCTTTATTTCTTTGCATTAATTTGTTTTGGGCAGTCTTTGAAAACCAGACATCACTTCTGTGTTACAAATAACTGCAACAGAATTTATAATGTGTGTTCATTTATGAATGGAATAAACAAGTGATAACTTCCTTTTTGAGGATATACACATATATTATTATTATTATTATTATTATTATTATTATTATTACACATGAGCAAGGCATGTGATGCTGTTCCATTTTGATTGGATATCTGACTGTAGGGGTCTACTATTTCTAGGAAGAGAGAAGATGAAATATTAAAAAAAATCAAACCTCAATAAGATTAAATTGAGTCTTGAATTATACTATTTGAACATCTTCAGTAAGATAGAAACTAATATTCCAGGAAGTATAAAGATATATAAGAATCAAAATAGCATAATTTAAGAAAGGATTTGATTTGAGGTAAGATCAAAAGCTTCAGAATAGTGGCAAATAATCTGGGCTCTAAGCAGATAAACTCTTGCACACTTAGATCAGTAAGTAGGAGGTGCTTCTCTCTACTGTGAGTTTTCACCACTGYCATTTTAGCAGTGGTGTGTGCAATGCTGGCTGTCAGCAAAGGCAAAATAGGCAATAGTTTGGTCTGAGAATTGCCCAGTTTCTCATTATACAGTGCTCAGAGGGACATGGAGCTACTTAAAACAAGGATTCTTTCTGCTCCTGAACAAGATATTCTGCTCCTGCTTAAGGGAATGGAACATCTCTCATATGAGGAGAGACTGAGTTGGGCCTGTTTTCTCTGGAGAAGAGAAGGCTGAGAGGGGATCTGATTAATATGTATAAGTACATGAAGGGAAGATGTAGGGAGGAAGGGGCCAAGCTCTTCTCAGTTGTGGCCAGTGATAAGACAAGGGCAAATGGGTGTAATTTGAAACACAGGAAGTTCCATCTCCGCATGAGGAAGAGTTTCTCCACTGTGAGGATGACAGAGCCCTGGAACAGTTATTTCTACCCCGCTTAGTCAAAATAAATAAGATTAGGTTCAGAGGTTTAAATATATGAGGTCTTTCTGAATGTGGCTAACTTTAACAGGTTAAGAATGTTTACGTGAAAAAAAAATCCATCAGCAGTGGCAATGATGGCAGTGGGCATTCTTAGTAGAGAAAAGGAAAGAACAGTATTTTCTGTTTACGCTTAGTTGATTTTCTCTCTATTATCCCTTATTATCCCTTATTATCCCTCCTGATTCAAAAGTGGCCATTTACCCTCTATCAATTCTTAATAGCAGCTTTTTGAAGTTAAGCCCAAATATGCAGTTATAAATCCAAACAGTACAAACCACAGTTCTTTTTCATTTCATCATTTATACACTGCTTAGTCATTCCACAGTATTGCGTATTTCTCAAATACTTCGAAATTTGCTAATTAATTTATACATATGATACACAGTAAGTTGCCAATCACTAACAGTATTTTGTGTTAAATCTGTGTCATATTTCTCAAAATGTTAGTTTGGACATTTACAGCTTTCTAGGATATCAGAGCTGTCTTGTATAGCTTTGTCAGATTTTGATCAACTTTGTACATCTCTCGTGTAATCTATTATTTATCGACTAATCAGTCACAACACTTGAATGTGCTTATTTTTTCCATTAGGTTCACACTAACTGCCAGATCAGTGCATTGATTTGCCTAAAAATTAACCATATTAAAATAAGAAAAATTGAAAAAAAATAAGATTAGAATTTATTGCTCCTAACCAAAGCAGGACATTTTGATAATCAAGCATGGGTTTATTATGACACCCTTAATGATATTAAAGTTAATATAAGGATAAGGATGGGAATTCATGCAAGGGAAATGAGGTGGCAACGTAGTTTGTGATTCCTTCAAATTGTTTGTAAAATTCAGGTGGAATTTTAGATTGATGAAGAGAAGTCCTGTGTAGTTGGAACATTTCCCTATCTCAGCTTCAGATTCCTGATCTATAAAGCTGAATATGTTGCATTCTTGTTTCAAAGTGTTTTTTAAGGTATTGTAAATAGCCCATTATAAATGCTGGAGTAGTTGTATAGTATTGTTTTTATTCATAATATTTCTTCCTTCCTATCCCTGCTCTCAAAAAATACACATCTAACAAAGCATTTTGCCAACTAAAGATAGTCTTTATCTTACAAGCAGAAATTACCACAAAGATAAGGTGGATGAGTTTGCCTGGGAGATTTACTCAGATTCCCTTGCAGAAGACAGAGAATCCTGGTAGAAGGAAATATTCTCCACAGACGTAAAAGGAAAAGAATAAAAATTAGTGTTTTGTAGTAGATAGTCAGACAAATGCTGTGTTAGGGTTTTGTTTGTTTGTTTGATTATTGTTTGGAGTGTTTTGGATTTTTTTGTTTGTTTTCCAGGTAGAATGGGGCTAAAGGTATTGTTTGAGTGGATTTAATCTTCAGCTTCACACACATGTAAGTTAAGTGTCTAAGATCCCACTATGGTCAGTGAGAGTYATTAAGTTGCCCCAAACAATACATTTATGTCTAGTTAGTTGGGACAGGAGTCAGTTGTCTAAACATGGCTCTGTAAGGTCATCCAAGGTGTCATACTTTACCCCGTCTGTTCTCTAGCTACTTCTCCAGGACAGCAAAATTAGTCTTTGGATACTCTACCATATCTGCCAGCTCCACCTGAATGCATTCAGTATCCTAAGGTGTATCATATAATACTTGATGTTTGAACTTAGGTAACTGAATCACACTTTTGAAAATATTTGCTCACCTTGTAAATCATAGACCATTTGTAATGGGAATTTAGATATGTAGTTCATGTGTGTGTAACTGAAACTAGAAAAACCACCTGTGACAGATGATTATAAGTGGAGTGTTGAGAAAACAATTTCAGTTAAGGCCCTACGTAGAGCTTGCTGTAAAACCTCTCTTTGTTTTTGTTTTTGTTTTTTTTTTTTTTTTTCTTTTTAAAACAGAATGACATTTACCTTCCACTATAAAAGCATTCTCACATTTTCAGATGAAAAATGTTGCATAAGAACTGCTAATATTTTTCAGTGCTGCCCTGAGGATGCCAATTATGTGATTAATTCCACCGTTATCAATGTTGTTGCCAGTTATAGTCACTACTGAGGTCTTAGATATGAGGATTTTTTTTTTGATCATACTCACTAAATGGTTTACATTCATAAATAAGCATTGCTTAGAAGTGATCAAGCCTCTGAGCTATGTGAATAAGACTATTAGAAATATTTTTTAATTGCAGTCTGGAAATCAGTGTATTTATTTTTTAAAATGTCAGTATCCTGACATAGCATATTAACTTAAATAGCAAAATGCATATTTTCCCRTATCTCTTCTCTTTTCTTGGGAGAGCGAATATCAGACAGTTATTGAAAGGACAGTATWTGCTTTCTTCATTTCAAATTTATTCAGAAGGAAATACTTCAAAATTTCAGACTACTATGCTTATGTCCTGTTTTAAAACTTGTCTTTGAGCACAAGAACACAAGAAGACTTCTAAAATGGTCGTATCTTTTTCCTCCTAACTGAAAACCTATGTATTTGACATTAAGAATTGAATCAAAACTTTTGCTATGAAATAAATTTTATTTAAAGTGGAGAATCAGCATAGTACTCATAAATTTGTTGTAACTCTCTGAAGATATTTTTTCTTTTTTTTCTTTTTTTTTCTTTTTTTTTCTTTTTTTTTCTATTTAAAAACTTGTTGCATAGAAGTTGCCAATGTACCATTTTATCATCATTCAATGTATCATTTTATTGTCATTCAATATACTCTTTTATATATATTCTAGCAAATGATAGTGTCTGCTGTTCCACAAATTTTGCMAAGCACTCTGAATGTATTGCAAAATGTATGAGAAGAGGCCAAATGCTGCATTGCTGTGTGTATTTTGATAAAGCAATATATCAGTTCTGTGTTGAAAGATGGGAATATATTCCTGTGCATATTTTGCAAACTAAGAATCAAAAATTAAAATGAGAATGTAGACATGAAGACAGAAAGTAGGGAGAAGTGTTAAGAACAAAAATACTCTTGTGAAACTGCGTCATTTTTTCTCTTCTATTGCTCATTCAGTAAAAAAYGAGACATAAATGAGATCTCATTGTGCTTCTAATATACTCACAGGGTTTTATTTCTCATACTTCCTGCCCTCTTTCTTTTGTCCTTTTAACTTGTCTGTTTCTCAAATAATTTTAGCCCTTCATCATAGTTTCCAAGATTTTTTTCCCTCTCCTCAAATGCTTGAAGCCTTTCTAAGGTAAATCCTCTTAATTCAGCACTGCTTTTCCTTCAGAAGGCATGACATGTCTTTAATTACARCTGTTTCCCTCTTATCTTTTACATATGTTTTTAATTTCTCAAGTATTTCCTTTTTAATACCATTTTGCTATTCTATTATTAGTGCTAATTTTACTCATTTGAGAATTCATTGAGAAATACAAAGCAAATTAAATAAGATAGTTTTAAGTAGTAAAGGAGATTTATTTTCATTGTACATGACAGAAGAAGAAAAGACAAGATTAAAAAAAGACTGTATTTATTACAAATTGTTGAAAGAACAGTACTGAATATAAATTTCCAAGGAATATTGTTTCCTAGTGTATAGAACAAGGGCTGGTCTGCGAGTACAGACAAGAATTTCCATGGGTCTGCTGGCTCACCTTAGGCAAGTTATGTCACTTTTCTATGTATTCCTTCCAATCTGCTAAATCAGGATAGTTTCATTGGCACAATTTAAGTTGCATTTAACTATGTGTTACTAGGTTTCCAGTAGTAGGAAAAGTACTAGGTTACGTTTGAAGAGACTGAAAATATATATATTTAGATCACACATTCTGAAAGTATATTTGGATGTTAGCAGGTACATAACATTCCTCTGGTTATGGGAGGAATTCAACTTCAGTAAACAAAGGYAGAATTATTTTCTTTACTGAATAGTGTAGTAAAGCCCGTAAAGTTTAACAACACTTCACAGAGCACTAAACAGTATTCTTTTTCTCATTTCCTGTTTTGCACATAGTGAAAATACCACACGTAGGAAATATGTATGTATGAACCATGCACAGCTTTTCTGGAAAGACAGAGAATTTATCACAGAATCACAGACTATTCAAGGTTGGAAGGGAATTCTAGAGATCATCTAGCCCAACCTTCCTGCTCAAGCAGGCACACCTAGAGCATGTGGCACAGGGTGGCATCCATGTGGGTTTTGAAGACCTCCAGAGAAGGAGACTCCACAAYSTCCCTGGGCAGCCTGTTGAAGTGCTCTGTCATCCTCACAGGAAAGAAATTCCTCCTCACCTGGACCTGTGTTTCARCTTATACCCATTTACCCTTGTCTTATCGCTGGCCACCAATGTGAAGAGCTTGTCCCCTTCTTCCCTGCATTCTCCCTGCATGAACTTATACGTGTTAATCATATCCCCTCTCAGCCTTCTCTTCTCCAAGCTGAACAGGCCCGTCTCACTCAGCCTCTCCTCTTCCGAGAGATGTTCCAGACCTTTAATCATCTTTGTTGCTCTTCGCTGGATCCTCTTGAGAAGCTCCACATCCCTCTTATACTGGGGAGCCYAGAACTGCACACAGTATTCCAGGTGCGGCCTCACCAGAGCTGAGTAGAAGGGCAGAATCACCTCCCTTGACCTGCTGGCAACACTCCTCCTGATGCAGCCAGGATCCCATTGGCCTTGTTGGCCACGAGGGCACACTGCTGACTCATGGTTAACTTGGTRTCCACCAGGACTCCCAGGTCCCTCTCTGTGGAGCTGCTTTCCAGCTTATTAATTGTAATGAAAAGTTACTGTAATTAGTATTTTAATTATGAAACTAAAATGTTCTAAAATTTCATATATTGTTCCTTCAGAAATTTTTGAAGCAGAATGAAAAAGTTACACAGCACTAAATGCATATTTGTTATATGATTCCTCTGTAACCTGCCACCATACATATAAATTGATGCCTGAAGTAAAATAACAGGAAAGCAAATCTCTGAGATTCTGTGTTTTTGCAACTAGCAAAAATCATTTTCAGAAATCTGTTCTTCCGTCTCAGGAAATATGGTTCATAAAGCAAAATATTTTACACAGAAAAAAACCCTTACAATTTCAGTACTGCTGTAACTGAATGGTATGTGAAAATAAGTACACTCTATGGTACTTAATTATAACACTTTAATTAGATAAGCTTTATATTTTATAATCAGGAAAGAGGCTAGTTGAACACTTTTCACTTCAAGGATTACCTTTAACTTTGTATTATCAATCACAAGTACTCATGCCAGATACATTATTGGAGTTTTTGCAAGTGTTCTCCTTCAAATTGAAAGCAATTTCCTTGAGATATCCTTTTTAAACATTCTGAACTTCAGCAGAACTTCAGCAAACATTAGACAAATTTCAAATCAATGCAGAGTCAATTGCTTTGCTTGGAAAATATGCATAGATCAACCTGCATATATATTTAATGTAAAGGCATGACATCAAGTGGAACAGAAGGAGCTAGATGGAAAAATGAGCATATAGAAATATCCTCAGAAACAAAGCCCWTAATCAATTAACCTTTATTGGTCATGGCATCAGTGATGACACTAAAGCAAAATGAAACAAAATTTTCTATTGTTCATAGGCATAAACCTTTATTTACACATTCATCTTTTTAAGAATTACTAGTAAGATTTCAAAGTCAGGCTATGAAAACTTAACCCAATTCCATCCTTACCTGAATTTTTTTTTCTATCCCCATGGCTTGTGTTCCCTTAACAAGCAGCTACTTATTCATTTTTTTCCCCCAATATTCAAAATGTGGCTGTAGATATTTTCTGCTTAATGATAAAAAAGGTCTGTTCTGAATTCAAAACTGTTATTTCATATATGTTCCTCTTTACCTTTTATTATTACAGTAATTATTTATTATTACAGTATGGAAATATTTTTAATTAGTCATATTTTTGTATTACATCAGTGTGAAAAGGAGTATTATTACAGAGATTTTATAAACAATGAAGATAAACCTAACAGTAGTATATGCAACTGCCCAATTGAAAAACCTATGGCATGATTTTTCACACTATATAGCATGAATTATTCTGTACATTCAAAGTCCATTGACTCAGCACCTCACAAAATGGACTATTGTTTTTCATTAGGACCCAATAAAATGGACGTTATTAGAAAGAGGTGAAAGATTGTCTGATTAAATTGGCTATACTAGAACTGAGAACTAAACATAAAGAGCCTTAGGCCATATTTCATTAAACCCATAAGTTTAGCCCCTGAGTAAAAAATGGCAACAATTTCACCACACACTGTTAATCCCCAAGGCAGTCAGGATGTTCATCTGGAACTGAATAGCATAGACACCATAAATTCCATAGAGAGCRTAGATTCCTTTCACAATCCATGAGATGATATGCACATCTGAAGTCTGATCAATTTCATCCCAAATTAGAGGTTGTTGAATGTTGAATGATTAGTTCAGAGTGTAGATATAAATTTCCATAAATAATCTCCATCAGTGTAACTTTTCCATTATACTCTTGCAGATTGGAGAACTTCTAGATGTAGTACACAGATCCAGCATGTGTATCTAATGACATATCCAGAAATGAAGCACTACCTATGATAAATTATGAACCAGTGATTGGTCATTTAACCTAACTGGACATACATAAGTCCATGGAATCAGATGTGATACATTTATAGGTGCTAACAGATCTGGTTTAGATAACTGGGAGCATACTCATAGCATCTTTGAAAAGCAACTCAAGGAGGTCTGTTAAGGCTGAAAATAGCAAACATCACCTCCACCTTCAAGGAGGGAACAAGAAGACGAAAACATTGAGGAAAAATGAAGGTGAGATGTGTAATCAGCTCAAAGAATTCTAATGAGCAGTTCAAAACCCACCTCACAGGTGGTTACTGCTGACATTACTGGGAGTTGATTATTGGAGCTGATAGTATCTGACATCTTCTTTATTGATCTGRATGACAAGACGTACGGCACCCTTAGCGAGTTCACAGGCAACAACAAACTAAGGAGGAGCAGCCTGCTCCCTGGTGAGAAGAGTTTCTATTCAGACAGATCTAGACTCTTTGGAAAAAATGAGCTGATGTAAACATCATGAAGTCTGACAAAGGTAAATTAGACCTAGGATCAAATATCCCCATGCAACAGTGCAGGCTGGGGCGTCATTTTTCTGGAAAGCTGCTTTACTGAAAAGGACTGGAGATTTTACAAATCATCTGTACACAGTTATAGGTGGGTTGCCTGAGCAGCCTGATGTGATCCGGATTAAGTGAGGAGGGCTGGACTAGATAATCTCTATAAGGTACTTTTCCAACTTTGATTCTGTGACTAGAAAGACTAGACACAGGTCAGAAATGTGCACTTGCTTTAAAGAAGGACAAGTGCACTGAAGGCTGCATGAATAAGAGTGTGGCCAGCAGAGTTAAGGAAGTGATTCTTTTCATCTATTCCACATTGGTGATAATTCCTCTGGGCAGATTTGCGCTCCCACATGGAACAAAGTGATGTTGGCAGCCTACTAGTTTCTGTCTGGTGAAGTTCATGCCTTTAGTTTCTGAAGCTCCCTTGATAACACACACACACAAATAGAGCTTGAGGGATAAGCTATTTTATGCAGCCTTTCCAAACTATCTGAAACCAAGTGTTACTACTGTATTATGACTTCCTTCAAGTATCTTCTCTTTCTATCATTCTCTTCTCTTGACTGTTTTGAGTCTCTATTACTTCAGCATTGAGTGCCAGTCTCAATCTACTTACTCAGTAAACATGAATATGTGTTATACATATTTCTGTAGGTAGCTTTTCTCCAGCCCTTTCTCGTGGATGAATCCTACACAAGAGTGATTAYTTTGTTTGGGATTGTTGCATGTGTTACCAGTCCATGGTCCTGCTTGCTAYACTCGAACCCCGAAGGATAGTGCCTCTCACTAAAATTGGGGGCTGCTCCTGACTCCTCTGCCCTTCAGGAGCAGCTGACTCTTCCTTCTCCCTGGTAAGGACTGGATGTCCAGGCTTTAGCATAAGTGGAGTTCAGTTCTTATGGTTAGTTATTGTTCAACTTATGATCTGTCATAGTTTCCAGTTCTCTCTGTTATTTTCCTATGTCATCTTTTCAGTGATCATCTGCTTCAAATTCACAATTTTTGTTGGATCTGTTGTTGCTTACACCACATTCTCATAGATCATTTGGTTTCCACATCCAAGTTTTTTTCCTTTATCTTTCTTCTTTTTTTTGTACCAAACATGGCTTTCAGCCTCATTTTCTTCTTGTCAGACTTCAAGTGACACCAGTTATTACTCCCTATTCAGCATTTTCGGCTTTCTGTTCCTATCTTCACGTCTAATCTTGTCTCACTTTACATGAATATGAGAGTGTACTTTCATACGGTCTGCACAACAATGGTGTGATTCAACAAGTTCAACAAGGGCAAGTGCAAGGTCCTGTACTTGGGGATGAATAACCCCAGACACCAGTACAGGCTGGGCACTGATCTTCTGGAGAGCAGCTCTGTCGAGTGGGACCTGGGCGTCATGGTGGACAACAAGTTGACTGTGAGGTAGCAGTGTGTCCTGATGGCCAAGAAGGCCAGCTGGATGCTGGGGTACATTAAGAAGAGCATCTCCAGCAAGTGGAGAGAGGTGATCATCCCTCTATACYCAGCCCTGATAAGGCCACACCTGGAGTACTGTGTCCAGTTCTGGACTCCCCAGAACAAGAGGGATGTGGAGCTTCTGGAGAGAGTTCAGCACAGGGCTACAAGGATCATTGAGTGCCTGGAACATCTGCCCTGTGAGGAAAGGCTGAGAGAGCTAGGCCTGTTCAGCCTGAAGAAGCGAAGKCTGAGAGAGGGATCTGATCAGAGTGAGGAGGATGAGACTGTTTTCTGCGGTGGCCAGTGATAGGACAAGAGGAAAGCTAAAGCATTTGGTGCTTCATAAATTGAAGCACCAAAAGTTCCACAGCAACTTAAGGAAAAAATTCTTGACAGTGAAGCTGTTAGAGCGCTGAAATAGGTTGTCAAGAGAGGCTGTGGAACCCACTTGGATACAATTCTGTGCCACATGCTCTAGGTGACCCTGTGTGTGCAGGGGTGGGTGGACTACATGATCTCCCTTCCAACCYTAATGATTCTATGATTGTCCACAAAATGATAATAAGTAGATAAGGAAAAAAAAAATACACAATAAATTTGTCCAAGTAAAAATAGCGTATGTCTTCTCCTTGCTTATGTTTCTGTTTCCTTTTGCAACAGCGAACATAAAGAAATATGGCCTTCGTATATGACTAGTATTCAAATTAAAAATACAAGGTACTCGTATTCTTTTGTGTGAGAATTAAAAGCTATCCTATTCATGAATGCGAAGGTAAATGATCTAGTATCTCAAAGGATTTTTTCCTTGGGTTCTCTGAATACAGAGAATAATTCAGAACAGTAGTATTTACCTGAAGAACTAGATTTTAAAAATCATTTTATTAATTGACCAGATAAAAATTGGAAAAAGAAGAAGAAAAACAAAAAAGCACAATTAATTCAAAAACATAAGGCATGAGGATAGTCAGAATAGCAGGTTGTCCCAGAGATGTTATGCAATTTCCATCCTCAGAGGATTTGAAGATCCAACCTGAAAAATAAACCTTAGTTGCCTGGTCTAACTTCAAGTTGACTCCACTTTGAGCAGGAGACTGGGYTAGAGACATCCTAAAGTCTATCTACAGCCAAATAATCTTATGATTGTATGATCCATTAAGTTGTCTATTATGTAAGGCCCTCTCCCTGTAACTGCATCAACTTGTCAATTCAGCACAATTTGAAAGAAAGTATGAAACACATTTGGTAATAAAATTTTGGAGTTTAGATGTGTTATTTTTCTGCTCCTGTATATGGAGTACTTGGAACTCCCTGAGTTTAACGGAGTTGTGTAAGATAAAAATAAGACAATATGGAAAAGAAATATTTTGGGGAAATTCCCTTCCTTTTATACATGAATATAAATCAAGTGAGTTTCTCCTGTTAGCATGAGATAATGAATTTGTTCTACCATATCACATGTAATATATTGCTACTAGATATTAAAATCACAGAAAAGGTGGAGATAGATACAGTCAATTCATCAGAGATCTGAGTTATTTATGAGAGGTCTACTGCTCAAGACTCAGCACCACAGGTCTGAGGTGTTATATCAAATATATACAAAAATCATACTGGTTGTCTAGAGAGAGAGAGATGTTTTATTTACTTTCTTTAATATTTTTCTGTCTGAGATTTCTATTCACAAAGAGTTCAACAAAGGTTTTGATACAAATATCACAAATGGATAATGTAACGAAGAATTCATAAGATATTATGCTCTTGGTGTTAAATCTGCATTTTAATAACCTAGTCTTCWTACATTTTCCACCAAATTATTGCATTAAAATCACAATCTAGGCTATCTTCACCAGCTTTTTTTTTTGCACTAAAAGTAGTGCATTTTATGTGGGCCAAAGAAATACATTGAATATGCAAATGCAAGGATTTATTGCTAGTCAAAAATGAATTGTAATCTAAAGAATCTAATAAAATAATTATTAGTCCAGAACTACTTTAAAAAATGTATATATAATAAAAATGATTACTTTTGAAAGAAAAGTTTCCATAAAATTGTTTAATGTACTTCTTGATTTCCTTTACCCTTTTTACATATGTTTATATATGTTTTACATATGTCACATGCTTGGCTCTTTTTAAACCCTGMAGCAGTTTTCGTTTAGCTCCTACGGATGTATTCTTTTAATAAACAGTATCCTAATATGATCTATTAATAGCCAAATACTAATAGCCTTAGTGTTGCCAGCAGGTCAAGGGAGGTGATTCTGCCTCTCTACTCAGCTCTGGTGAGGCCGCACCTGGAGTACTGTGTGCAGTTCTGGGCTCCCCAATATAAGAGGGACRTGGAGCTTCTCGAGAGGGTCCAGAGAAGAGCAACAAAGATGATTAAGGGACTGGAACATCTCTCGTACGAGGAGAAACTGAGTGAGCTGGGCCTGTTTTCTGTGGAGAAGAGAAGGCTGAGAGGGGATATGATTAATATGTATAACTTCATGAAGGGAGAATGCAGGGAGGAAGGGGACAAGCTGTTTTCTTTGGTGGCCAGTGATAGGACGAGGGATAATGGCCATAAGCTGATAGGACGAGGGGTAATGGCCATAAGCTGAAACACAGGAAGTTCCATCTCCAGATGAGGAGGAACTTCTTTCCTGTGAGGGTGACAAATCAGCGGAACAGGCTGCCCAGGGGGGTTGTGGAGTCTCATTCTCTGGAGGTCTTCAAAACCTGCCTAGATGCCGCCCTGTGCCACATGTTCTAGGTGTGCCTGCTTGAGCAGGAAGGTTGGACTAGATGATCTCTAGAGGTCCCTTCCAACATTGAAGATTCTGTGATTCTGTGATTCTGTGATTTTGTAATACCTCTAGTGTCACACTGTGCTCACAGTTCAAAAGTCTTGCTATAATTCTATGCTATTCACTTCTCTAAGCTGAATTTTAATTCTAAGACCATACTTGGCAAAAAATGAGGACAGTGATATGTGTAAATTTAAAAATATATATATTAATCAGGATGTAATTAACATTAGTTTGCCTTGAACTCAAATGTGAACATACATTTAGAGCTGTCCTTACAGTAACTAGAACCAGTGTATAACCATTTAATGAGAATGTGATGACTTAGCCCAACACAATGTATGGACATTTTACAAATTGTGTAAGTAATGTGACCACTAAAGGGGCAAAGACTTGTGTAGCTGTACTCAAGGGCAGGCAAACAATGACCCATATAACAGGATTTCCAAGATAAAGGGTAAGAACAAGCTGAGCACAAGCAACTAGAAGGACAACTTGCAAAACAGGAAGAAAAGATTAAGTAGCATCAGAAGCACATGATGAAGAGAGGACTGAGGAGCTTAAGAAGATCAGGCACAAGTGATAAAAACTATGAAAGAAAGAGGTCACCCACTTAAGTACCATTTTCCTTCAGTTCTCATTTTTTCAGTGCTAACTATTCAGCATCAACTCTGTGGCAGTGTACACTCACAGTTTATTTGGAACATAAGTGTTAAATCTTAATTTTTCCTATGTAGTGATAAGTAGTGATAAACATTAAGAATTAACTATTACCACAAAGTGTGCTGATGGTGAATGAATCTAGTTAATTTTATTTTTAAACCTGTTTTTTTTTTTTTTTAAGATAGCCTCACTATTAGTCCTCTAAACATTTCCRTCATAGTGATCTCCAGTTCCCTCACTGATATACATATACATACACAAACATTCATGTAAGACACCTAGTTCATTCTACATAGGATAGTTACTTGTTACTTCTGACTCCTACTTACATGAATATAGCAAAATTACTTTGATAATAGGCATTATACTGCAAAAAAAAGTAAAGCTAATATTGAAATAGATTAGGTAAGAGTAATGTGGTTATTAAGTCATTGCAGCRTTAACAAGCTAAAACAAAACTTCATGCAATCCAAGTTAAGTCTAGAAGAAAAAGTCTGACAAATCTTACAAATGCTTACGGCATGACCTGAAATAAAAGACATCGATGTTCAAAAGTTATTTTTACTACAGCCAAAACTGCAAAGTGGGTTTCTAATATGCTTATGATGAAGATATGGGCTTAGAATGAGAGAAGCAAAGTTGAAACATCCAGGATTGGTGTAATTTGAGGTGGATTAAGATTCACATATCTGTGTTGCAACAGCTAACCAACGTTGATCTTATAAATGTATCCCTATCTCTGAATGACACGTCTCCAYAGCAGTAGAAAGTAAATATGCTCTATCTGTCTTTTGCTAGTCTTCTAAGTGCACAAAGTGAAGATTACTGTAAACTACCTACAGCCAGTACATAGTTTCTGGTTTGGTTGCAAGTTTGTACATTGAACATATCTGAGCATTTAGTGTGTTATCTTCTTTTGGAGGATGTGTTCCAGCTGTGCCAGAGCATGTAATTGCAAGCAAATATATTCGGTACATTGAATAGCCTTAGGACTATTCTCAAAATGAAGTATAGGCAGAGTTTATATTTATAGCAGAGGTGTACAGACTATCAAATTACAAGAGTATAACTCTAATTTCTCAATTTATAGAAGTAAAACTTTTAAARATACTGTTTAGAGAAGTATCTGATCATTTAACAATAGCAATTTAGAAATATATTTAGTTTTTCCACAGTTGCACAATCCTTATAGAAATGTGTACTGCTGTCAGCTTAAAAAAATCTTACATATTTTTCACTGTTACTTACTTTATTATCTTTTCTTCTTCCAAGTAAGTATACATATAGATACATATATGTATCCCGACATCAGCCAAGTCTATTCTAGTACCTCATGGAACCTTATATCCTATTACAAAAAGAGTTATCACATATATTCATGAAGGAAAACACATATCACATTAATAAATGGACTATAGGAGTTCCTAGAGATTTACAGTCTTAATGTAAAAAAACTTACAGCAGTGGCTCACTGGAGAAGACATTGCAAAGCTCATTGGCTTGAGCTCTGGCTTTTTATGGGTAAAAAAGTCTGAAATTCTATTGCATAAATGTTATAAAAAGTGAAGTGTAGCTATGCAGCTATGGAAGCGATTTGTTAAAAAAAAAGTACATTTCTGCTACAATAAGATCATTCTCTAAAAAATATGTATTTTTTGAGATATAAGCAACATACAGGCTTCAATAAAAGGTAGAGGGACAGAAGACAAAAGGAGATTAGCAAAAATCTCTTCAAAGGTAGATCTAGACAAAACAACCTAAGAGTGAATCTATCAATTGTATTATAAATTATCATGTACAGCCTCTCTAGAGGACTAGATGATTTCTAAAGGTCGCTTCCGACCTTGAATATTCTGTGATCATATATCATGAGTTATGAATGAATGACCAATTTCCTATGATGTATTTAATATTCAAATACTACTTGTTACAGAGGATTTCTACCCAGTTTAAAAGTATTTTAGACTGGGCAGGCCAAATTAGCCAACAGAGGCAGCTTAGAAACAAAGAAGAAACAGCTGTTAAAGACATTCAGCCCRTCGGAGCCATTAATCATGCTTACATAGATTATATGCACACTCTATAACAACAGCAGTGGGAAAATAGCCTTAAACGTACTCAGAAAATAATCATGACATCTGCCCTTTTATACTAAAATCTCACTCTATAATGATAGATGTAGAAATGTTGAAGTAAGAGGAAAAGGAAATATTTTCCTGGTAGATGGAGTTTCCAGCTATGAAACATGGATTTCCAATTCCCTTACATAGGATAGACATCAAAGTTCAGGCCAGGATATTAAAGCATCCTGTAATAATTTCTGCAATAGTATTGCAGCTTGCATTAGGTGTAGATTACATTTTTTTGCAACAAATTCAGCTAAAGAACATACCCATTTTTTACAACAATCAATCAAACAAGCAAATGAATGAACAATGCCACACCTCTCAAAAACCTTTGCTAATTTCTATAAAGTTTAGTTGAGGGTAATGGGCAAGGTTAATTGAGATGAAAACAAAACAAAACAAAATGCTAAGGAGTACTATTTCCATTAATGCAACAAATCTAAATTAAAGAGTTTTTATATGCGATATTTAGGGATATATTTATAGATATATTTTTATGTTTTGTAAAATAACCTCTAGTGGTTGGGCAGAAGTTAACATATCTGCACAGTCAGATGACAGAAACACAATCCTCTACTCCTGAAGTAAATTCACATATACTATAATAAATATTTATTTTTTGCAGATCTGCATAAGGAAGCTATTTTCAGTAAAAGTATTTAAACAATATGCTAATTGGAACCTGAATCTGTGTAAATATATTTTTGTTCAGTTGTTAAGCTACATGAAAATATATTTTTGATATAGCCAGTCTACTATATTTAGTTTTGTTTTGGACTTATGAAACTGAATACTAGAGTGAGAACCACAATTTCAAATAAACATCATTTTATTTTTGAATTATTTAACATATCTCTTCTCCTTCATCCATATTTAAAAATACATTAGAGTCTGTTTCCAGCAAAATGAAAATTCTCAACCTTTAAATCACCCTACTCTAGATGCATTTTACTGTATTTTCCCTGAATCAATAAATTACTCTAGCCTCCTTCCACAATTACACTGTTTAGTGAAACTTCCATTTTCAAAAAGAAATTTTCCATTTCCATAGATTTGTTTAAATAATTTCATTTATATGATTGTCCCCCCCTTTAAGTTCTAAGGATCAAAGTCTATTCAAAACCCCTTAAAAGCTGAGAGTGAATGTGCATTTTCCTCCCCATTAAGCCCCTTTATTCTCCTCTACAGAAAGCTGGAATAATTTGCCTGCAGGACTCTTAAAGCAGCTTCCTTACGGCCAGTTTTCACCCTCTTTTCATTCATCATGTTCTGTTTCCTGATCTGCATCCTAATAAATCCTGCTAGCAGCCAGAAAAAAAAAAAAAAAATGCACTAAATTTTATTTCATGGAAACAGAACTATCAGTCATATCCTAATTTTTCAAAAGAGGTTTCAAGAGGAAAGATCATCATGGTCAGGGGAAACAGTTGCTACATTTTTTATTCTTTGTAGAAGAAAATGCTCTCCTTTCTTCACAGTCTCTGTTTTGTTGACCCGTTCTCTCCTGTGAAAACAGAGTACAGGTATTTAATCCATATAATAAACCTTCAGTATAAATCATTTTAAAACAATAAGGGTTGTTTAACTTTCAGATCAACCAGTTCCCCTCGCACATGTAATTATGAATATTATTTTTGACTATAATATACTCAAGGTTATAAACAATGACAGAGAAAGGAACAAATTCTCATATTTAATTGTCACTATGGAATTCCTCAGTTTTCCTAAATACTGTGTTCTGGAGATAAGCAATTTCAAAATGTGATTCAGAGCAAAGCATAACTTAGATAAATTGCTTTCTGAAAGAATCCGTTCATGTTTCTTCACTTGCACCAGGGACTAATCTTCTAGTTCAGATACCACAAGCTGCATCCCTAAGTTAATGGAATATGAGTAGTCTTCCTCCACTTTTCCTGATAAGCCACCAGCAAGTTTTGATCTAAGAGGTTATATGTCAGAACTGCTTCAGGAAAAAAAAGAGAATCAGGACAGAGAGATAGATAAAGGATAGTAATGGGAAAAAAGAACCTCAAAACAGAGACTTTCTGGTTGCACTTATAGTAAGAATGTGAACAGAACCAAGACAATAGTTCAAGTGCATGATTATCCATGCTATTTACTTGCCAGGCTGCTCCCTGCCAAGGCTTGGCCTTTGACTGTTGGTGCTCTCCCACAAAAAGTAATAGAGATGAGGTCACTCTGCTGTTTGAGAGAAAAGAGTTCAGCCCTTTAGCCCATGCAATTAATCTTTGGGGCAAAAAGCAGCTTGTGACCTATTTTATGTGTTAAATTAGACATGCAGGAACCAAGACCAAGTGCCTCTGCTTAAATGTAGTTCCCAAGCAAAGCAGGATGCGTGATACATCTTAATCAAGGCAGTCACATTCAGGTGCCCAYGCCTTACCAGAGAGCTCTCTACATCTTGGCTTGTTTCACCCAGAGTGAAACCCACTGGAGTACCCAGAGCATTGGCAATTCAATGTAAGCTCCCATTTTATCTAGGGAAAATCTGAAGTTGTTGACCTCAAGTGGTAGAAAGATGAGCCTAACAACAGAGAAAAAAAAAAAAAAAAAAAAAAAAAAAAACAGAAGTTAGAAAGATTGTGTATATCCCTGTTAACTGTGTTAGCAATTAATAAGGTTTATCTTAGTAAGTCCACTAGTAATTATATTGTGTAATACGTATTTAGGCTGTTAAAACATTGCTTAGGCTAGCAGTGCATTTCTAGCGCTCTCTGTAAGATGTGTTTATTTTGCCCCTTCCCTCACCTTCAATAAAATCATGAACTTAAAGTGAGGAAGGATAAAGGCTTTGATTGTTCATATCCACCTTTTTAAGTGTAGGAGACAGTACCGTGATTGTATAGGACCCTAAAGGCATTCATTTCTGAAATGATCTTAGTATAATGAAAGATGTCTGAGAATATCAAAATATGAATTTGTCCTTGAAAAAATAATGAAGAATTTACTAATTAAAAAAAAAAGTCAGCACTCAAGTGACAGACTTCACCTATACCACAGTGTAACGTGACTATTGAAACATAATGATGATGATGATGATGATGATGATGATAATCGAGACAGCTTTAAAATGAAAAATTATATGAAAGCTGAGAAGTTCTGATGACTGTACTGTTTAGTCATTTCAAAATTAAATCATAAAAACTCAGTATATCAAAAGAAAGTGGAGAAGAAAAAAAAAAGAAAGAAACCACAGTTAAATACACCAATTAGAAACAGGTCCTTAAAACAAGTCCAAATATGTACAAATGCTACCTGATCAGAAATGAAGATGTGGCACTTGTCAGACCAGATTAAAATGAAGAAATATGGAATACTAGCAATTAAAATATTTGTTGAGAAACTGAAACAGTGGGAATCCCTGAGTCATTTCTTTAGAAACACCTTGACTTTACATTCAGTAGGAATAATAAATTGTGTAAGATAACTTTCTGGCCCTGTATTTCCTTATGAACTATCTGTTATCTGTATTTGCAAATGTATATAAGTGTATGCAAATTACATAAACCAAATGCTCTACTATCAATACCCTTTCCTCTTTTTCAGTACTACTTATTTATGATGTATTATTCTGTATTGTACAGACTAAATTCCATGCTTAGGAATTTTTCACATACTTCTCAGAATAAAACAGTTTTAAAAAATCAGTTTGAAAATAATACTGTGATGTCTCATGGAGGTGATACTTACGGACTCTAAATCTGCATTCTCCTCTTAAGGCCTGATTCCTTAGTACTTTATTGTTTTCTTTGATACTTCGATACCAACTTCTTTGTTACTATTGGAATACTAGAGTGTCTCAGAGGCTATTACCACAGTGGATTTTTATAGATGGCAGCTAGCTGGCATATTAAAATATAAATTAAAAAAAGTAAAACATATAAACTAAAACTTTATTGAGATGATGCAGATTTTCTTCCAGAAGCAAAGCATGTCATAAGAGGCTTTCAGTGACTAAATAAGTTCTTCAATTTAGTAAAATCTTCCAAAAGTTGAAATTTCGTTTTTGTCAAAACAGTAAATTCTTCTACAAGACTTTTATTCATCCCTCTGCAATAATATTTTGTTGCTAAAATGACTGACCTGGTGTCAATAATGTTCAACCAACTGATGTTATTCTTTCAAGGGCATAGAGTAACATAAGTCTCATGTAAAGAAGTCTTACTTTTTTACTGATCATAATACCTTGATATATACAGCCTGGTGGTTCTGAGTTCTTTTAGGAGAGATTTGCAGAGATTCATGTAGCTATGAAGTCTGTCAATTGTTTTAAGAAGTTAGGATGAAAGCGGAAAACTAAGAAACACAAAATATGACTACTTTTATCACGCAGATACTTGAGAAGCAAGAGAAAACACCTATAACTATGTTCAGAAATGGTGACCTAAATCATTTTGACAGTGCAATGTGTGGTGCTTATTTTCAATGGAAAAATCACCATAGGCTATTTTAACATTCAACAACTGTTTTTTGTCAAATACTGCTAGGCAAAGAGTTAGTGCTTTCTGATGAGAAACTGAACATCTAAGCTGAAGCTAAGACCTGTTTGAAATAGACAGTAGACACCTTTTGCTGTCTAATATATTAAATAAGTAAAGACTTTACTGCATATTGGAAAAAGTAAGCTCGTATACATATTTTATTGAGAGTCTATGTTAAATATTTCATATGTAATTCATTCCGAATATAGTTTTTATCCCCTATGGCCAATTCAGTGTAACACAACAATAAAAGCATGTCACCATACTTGGTAAGCATGCAATATACTATATTCTCAAAAAGAGACAATCATGATTACTATTTTAGTATGCATTACTTTTACAAATAGAATAAATAATAGCAATACATTTGTTGAGTAAGAATGCACTACAGCACCATTTAACAGTGACTTCTGTCACTAATCAGTTTAATATATTTATTCAAAACAATATTTCTTTTTTAATTTTTTAAAGATCTAACATATTTCAACATTGTATGCAAGGATTTGCATAAGTCAGTAAAAAATTTAATTATCAACATTCATACAAACTCAAAATTTGATGCAAAAATATGCTTATTTTGGTGTAATTTTGCCATTTTAGATAACACAGTTTATGATTCATGTTGGTATATCAGCAAAAACTATGAAACTGATATATATCAATATAAGAAAAAGAAAATATTTTAACAATTACAATAGGTAGCCCCACTGGTATGTCAGCCACTATTCAACATTGCTAAGCCTAGTCTAATTCAACAAATGTTCTCCTCAAACAAATTTACTCTCTGCTGGCTGTTTGCTAATATCGTTTGACTCAAAGATTTACTCCCTTCAAGGGGCATAATATGATGTAGGCCTGACATGGATTGCTAGCATTTAGTGTATTTAACATTTTTAGTCTGCTATTGACTTATTTCTTGGGTGAAATTAGATTCGGCAACAGTGTCAAGTGCACAGTGTCAGCATGCATTCGGGTTTATACTCATTCTCCAAAACTTTAAATCAGAATGTGAAAGGAATCCTCAGTTTTAAGTTAGAACTGTATAAATCTGTCTTATTATAACGGGTAGCTTACACAGAGTACATTTTAAATATGACTAAAATTGCTTTTATTATATTTTCTCAATATTTATTCCCTTCCCTAAAGAATAAACTAGAAAAAGAAGGCATGTAACAGTGTGAGAAGATAAGTAAATCAATCATCTGTTTTGAGTATTTTTACTGAGAAGGATTCTAAGCAGTCAGTTAAATGTGTTAAAACAAAATGAAACAAAAAAAAGTGACATTAGGAAACAGGATTTTTAATTGACTTAATCAGTTTCAAGAGATAACAGACATAATGAATTAAATAGATGTACTGTGAACAAAAAAAAAAGATTGTAAAAGTTCTCAGTGTTTATTGTGATTTTCATTTTCTGTAATAGTAGTTAAAGTTTAAGACTAGCATCCTATAACAATGGTTTAAAAATGATTATGTTAATGGTTCAATATTCTTGTAAAATAGCATTATTAGAACTTCTCTTTTTAACAAACTTTTGATTGGTATATTTGTTCTACAGACAATCTCTTTCTGTATAACTCACTAGTAGGTCTAAATATTCTCACTATCAATCTTTTTCACCCTTAAGCCATTTCAGATTTACTTGAACAAATTCACACACTGCAAACTTAAATAAACGTATCTCTGTTTTCTCCACATACTAAATATGCACAGCTATGTATTGGACTGCTAACACTGTAATATAACATTAAGAAGTATTATTTAAGGAGATTTAAAAATGCACACGTGACACATCTGAGGAAGAAGAGTCAAATAGATGTATATGTAAAATGTATATATATGTGTGTATAATCCATATATACCAGACTATAAGGATTTTCTTCATAATCGTGTTTGTAGATTCACACTATCTTGAAGTCAGTGGTGAAACCCTTTGGACTATTTCTGTTTTGCATTCTAAGTATGGATGTGTGCCTCACCCCATCTCTGTCATCTGAAATGGGCTTACTGTTCAAATGATCTGATGTAAATTTATATCCAGGCATGGGTTTTAGGAAAATTATACAGCATCAGCAATGGAAAATTTGGACCTTTTTGTCCTTTTAGGAGACCAAAAGCATATTTGCCATTCCTGTGGATAAGCTGGGAATGATCACAGAGGGCCTGCTTAGCTGCAAGCCATCAACACTTCCTCTGCATGCCTTGAAGCAACGTTGTGTGACTTGGAGGATTGACAGGTTTGCTTAGACTCCTTTAGAATGATATGTGGGCTCTGAGTTATGGGCATCACAAGGCCAACTACGTAAACACATGCAACAAAGGTTGCAGAGCATGCTGTGTTTCAGCCTGCTTTCCAGCCACCCCACTGAAGGCCTAAAATAAATATAGCTTCATTAACTCAAATGGAGTCTGGTTCTCACTGTGCTAGTTGTATCATGATTCACTGCATATTTACGGTAAAATGATGTAAAGTAGGAAATAATTCTTGTGTGCAAAGCTATTTAAAAAGTTTAGTTCAAATTTATCCAAACTACGATAAATATCATTAAAGCACTTTAGCTTAACTTTTTAGCTTAACTTAGCTTTAGCTTATTATTTTTTGCTTAACAAAAATCAAATGATATTCACTGCTGCTCTTTATACCGATTTTTTATTCTCTCTCATGAAATAGATATTAAATAATAATAAAATAGAAAACAATAAAATAAAAAATAAAATAAAAATAATATCATAAAAACTTTAAAAATATGCTATATTAAAATATTAGGATTTTCTCATGAAATTATTATTGCAWTTTTTTTTTAGATAAACTGAAGTTAGTTTACAATTCTAATCTCAAAAGACTTGTATTCCTATTTTTTTTTCTTATGGATTTACTTTCTTTTCAGCATTAAAAAGATGACTTTCTTTGTAATCAATTCTCTTGAATCAGCTGACAACTTTGTATTCTATATAATTTTTCCCCAAACTAGGACTGCGTATCCCTGAGTTACATAAAGCAGAGCCTAAAGAATTTACCTCTAGATTGCTATAGCTTTTTTATAGAATTTCCCTTATTTCATGTCTGAGACCTTAACCCTGTGGGTAAAAGGCAACATATTAATATTCTACTGATGGAGATTTTCTCACAGAAACTGTCTAACCACAACCCTCCTACTTCCTGTTGTTGCAAACATGTAATGTATACTTATATTCTTACTTAATAACAATTGTTGCTGTTGCCATAACTTTAGGTTTCTGTATCAGCACCTCCAGAAAAAAAAAAAATGTTGTTGTATGCTCTAGTTATTCACTAAAAAAAAAAAAAAAAGCAATACTCTCCATCAAAATATATACTGAAGAATAATTTTTGCCTTACTTTGTAGAATCACCTGCATCTAACCTATATCTATGTCATCTATTGATCGATATCTCTGAGGTTGCTCTCATATCACCCTTGGATGGGTCATGGAAACTATAGAAGGAAAAGTATTTTATCCTGTCCAAAAAACCCAATGCTTAATGTGATAGTGTTAAAATACATATTCATAATCCCTAAAAATTTTGGCTCATTTTATTTTTGCCTTAGTGACTTAGCCTAAGTCAGCCATTGTTGAAATTAAAGATGTACTAAAATCTGCAGCCTAAAACTCCATCTCTTAAGACATTACAGATACTACTCTCTCATTTAAACCAGATAACATAATCGAGACTATACCTATGAATCGCTGTTTTCACACTGTCCTTTAAAGGCTGTGTATAGAAACGACTACTCAAAATGACATCATGCCAAACAATTTGTTTGGTGCTGCTTGAGACTTATGATTCTGAGGTATGCATTAAGGAGATACCAACTTCTTCACTTGTTTTCTGCCTGCATGTTTCCTCTCCTGGCTGCTGCCCCTGAAATCTTTTCCTCAGGGACTTCTGCAATCAACGGAAGCAGTCACTTGTTCAGAAGAGATGTGCAAAGTCCCAGTATGTAGCAAGGAGATTTTGTGTCGTGTTTAATGAGTCTGGATCATAAATACTACCAGTCCTGACAGCTGTAATTACTCAGGGAAATCCACTCCACTGCACCCTTGTCTTTGCCTTCTAAGTATCATAAATGGGCTCATCTCAAAAACCTGACATGGAAGAGAAATACAACCCTGGTCTGAAAAAGATGTAAGAGCTGACAAGTGATGACAAATGCCCATAGCTCAAATACACTGTTGATAGGCCTATTCTCGTTAACACAGACAGTATGGTGAAATAGCATACAACTTCCGTGTGAAAACTTTGTTGTTACCAACTCTCCCCCCGCTGGTAAATTATGCTGCCAACCACACTGACCAGCTCTTCTGTAAAGTTCTAAAGAACAAGTTTGTGATTTCCATACCAAACAATAGATGAAGTATAAGATTTCTGAAGCTATTATATTCTAAACAAAAAAAAAAAAAAAAAAAAAAAAAAAAAAAAAAAAAAAAAAAAAAAAAAAAAAAAAAAAAAAAAATCAAGCAAGTAAAGATGTAAAAGTAAAACTCTGATGTTCACTAGGCATCACAGAGGTAAATCTACGCTTTTTAATGCATGTATAAGAGCTATATAATTACTGTAGGGTATACATATACATAAAGAACAGATTAAGTTTGCATGCATGCAAACAGGCTCCTATTACTGTAAAACAATAGTTTTTGAATGGGCACCCTTGTGTGCACAGGCCATGCAGCGAGCATTTTTCCATTCTCCAATCACATAGCTTTTCAAGAGATCAGGAGAAAAAAAAAAGCACTTACAGTATAAAAAAGAATATTTTTCATTTTAATCCACATATTCTACCATGTTCAGAAAATTCCGAGTTGGACATCATAAAATTTGAAGATTGAAAGTTTTTTTCTTCCTAATGATCCATCTTAAGGTTTTTCTGTATTGAAAGAAAAAAAGATCAGAAAAAGAGGCAATAAGCTTTCTTAAACTGAAAGCAAAAATTTAAGCACTTACAGTGCTTTCATGATCTTGATTTTTCTATTGATCCTCAATTCTTTTCCTATCTCAAGCTGTTTCAAAATTCAGGAGAAGGAGTGACACATTGCTTGTCTTCTCCCTTCCTTATATCCAGGTCTTGTTTTCAAAAAAATAATTTTAAGATGAGATTAAAATAAAATACAAAAAAAAAATACAAAATAAATATAAAAATATAAAATGAAATAAAAATACCCATATCTAACTTTTTTATTCTTCTTTTTTCTTTTCCTTTCATGTTTTTTAAACCCTAAGGTTGTTTTTATCTTTCTTGCCCCTAATATTCTATGCTGTTTGAAAGGCTAGTCATATACCGAAGCTCTTTGTTTCCTAAATTTTGATTTCAGTCTGAAGAATATGATTATGTCTACTTTGGTAAAGTACAATTTATTAATGTTGCAAAAAAAATGCCCAAAGTAGTTATTTTTATATCTTCATAGGTAGCACAGAATTTTTTGGTTTCTAAAAACTAGCATCCTTCAGTTTGGTATAAGACTTTAGCATAGCTTCTACAAAGATATGTGTGTTTCACTTACGCTTTTGTTTACTGAGATAAAATATTTTTGTCTGATTGGAATACAATTTTTCACACATAAATGTGTCATATAGCTCCCAGATTCAGTAAAAAGAATCTCTACCCTGTTTGGTAGAATCCCTACCTAAGTTGAACAAGACATGACAAGTGAGACTGATAAGCAGACACGCTTATGAGGAAGCATGAGGAAGACATATGAGGAAGCATGAGGGAGAACAAGACTGGCTATGAGATCACACATCAGGCATTTACATTTGACAGCTCAGTTCTTCCACCCTTTCTTTCCCCTCCACCTCTTTTTTAAGAAAGCAGAGGCTGTATGCCTCTTCCCTCTATCAGTTGAATAGGCAGCGAGCAGACTAATGCTTTTGTAAAAGGGACAGTATCTCTTTAAATATGACTACTTTATAATGCAAGCAGATTAGCTAGTATTCCTTTTAGAGACTGGCAGGGACATGCTATTTCTGATTCCTTCTGGTTCTATAAAATATTTGAGGCACGTCTGTACCAGAGACCATTTCCCAGATGTCAAATTTTGGGGTATATCCCACCCACATCCTACTCCAAATCAGTTAAATGACAGTGAGATGCAGATATGTACTAAAGCTATCAGTCTTCTGTGCTTGTTTTTCATGGAAAATATTGATTGGGTAGGAGCTGTAGTGCACTCTAGCAAGTCTTTGCCATGGCGACTGGGGAAATGACAACCTCAAGAAGCGCTGAAGCACATCCATGTATATAAAGTTAAATGATGCCAAATGGCTAGACCTATCAATTAGATATGTGAAGAAAACAGGGACGAAATTTTGTTATGCAGATGTACGCAAACCCTGGGTAGCCCTCCAGTACTACAAGCAGAGAAAACTGAAGAAAGCTCAGAATTGAATAACACAATTGAATAACACAATTGAATAACAAGCTAAACCCCCCCCCCAAATTGACAAGCTATGTGGAAAAAATATATGAGAAGCTGGAGGGAGTTGATAGGATAGAGCTAAAGCAAAGCAGAATCAGAATCAAAATAAGCCAATCCCTGGAGCCTACCTTTCGCAATACAAATCTAGAATTCAATATCTGTTTTATTCAGTAATCTGGTCTCCCAAATAAGCAGGTGTTTGTTTATTTTAACTATTGTTTGAGCCCACTGGCAGTGGAGAGACAAGTGTGCTCACTTGTGGCTGCAGTGTTTATAATGCTATAAAGCAGCTTGAATTAAGCACTTGAAAAGATGCCAGTTCAGATAATGTCTAGCTGCCCAAAATGGAGACCAGCCATAAATTGCTCTTGAGCTTCCATTACAGCAAAAAATTCCATTCTCCCGATTCAAGAGGAATCTATAAATACCCACTTCCCCTCTATGCCCCTTTGGCTGGGTGAAGCTGAAATCTTCTGAACAAAACACGCTGGCATGGCCTAAGCTTTCCACAGTTTACCAGGGGACAAGCATTCATTCCATAGAAATCATCATTATTCTTCTAAAATAGTAAAAAATGCATTTTTTAAGAAACAAGATTCCATTAGCATCACTTTTTGATCTTTAGTATTTTGGAAACTACAGATATCCTAAAGTTTTAGAAAGCCTGAAAAATCCTAAGAGTCATATTTTCAAAATTATACACGTTTTTATTATTATTTCAACATATAAGGTTCTAATAATTGTGTTCTCAATGTTTTATAATAGGAAGTTTTTATAGGAAGCTTAATAGGAAGCTTATTTTTGTATAAAAAGCCTTTATAAAAGCTATATTTCTGTATAAAATATACAAAAGACAGAAATAATCCTGGAATCAAGGAGGAGAAATTAGTAGTTCATTTCTGCACATAAATATTCTATTTGTCTAAAGAATTATCTTTAGTAGTGTGATTTCAAGCTGCTATAAAATCTTTCTTTTTCTTTTTTTTAAACATTGTAAAAAACTTTCTCAGAATGTCTGAAGAATATTTTTATCTAGGTAAATGTGGAGTGCTGTTATTATGGCACTCCTCTGGAAAAGAGAGCAGGAAATTTCCAGGGGATATGATAAGAACTGAATCTATCAATGAACTAGATGAATGCTTAACAAACAGTCTGTTACAGTTGAACGCGATTTTGTTAGTGTGTTTATTATATATATATATATTTTATATATATATATATAAAAATAGCCGATAGGTAGGCAATGATAGATATATAGAAAAATGCTGTAATAAATGCTTGAGAAACCTGTAAGCAAAAAAATTTAAGCTGCTATTTAAGCTATTAGGTACTTCCATGTCTAAATTCAACAAGTCAGAGTATTCATAGTCTCACAAGTGTGTTTAGTCTGTTAAATTACTTATAAGTCCAAAAACTCATTTTTAAATACAATGTTAATGCCTGGATGAACCAAAACTTCATAAGAAATTTACTTTTTAAACTTAGTATATCCCTAGGCACTTTTTTATTACTATTTTTTATATATTTCAGTAACTTGAAACAGCTGATCACTTGAGCTTTTAAGTCCTCAATTTGATCTGGCCTTCGGTCTTTCTAGAAGTGAGTGGATCAGTGCAGAAATAGCTTTAAAGTTTTTGGATCTTAGCTTTGTGATCTTCAGCTTCTGCTGTTTGACTTTGTGATGGTGTGCTTGTATATTTTATCATCGCCATGTGCATTGAATATAAGTGGCTTATTTAGGACTTGATTTATTGCAGAGAGCAGTTCATAGAACATTTTAAATATGCCATTGATTGGTAGAATGCTTTTGATTTATTATTCAGTACAATTAAAGGTTGAATTGGAAGGTCCTATTTTAAAAATATTATTTAAATTTGTTCATATTCTCCGTACAGTATTTACATGGACATCTTGAGAAGATCTACAGGATCTTTTATAGAAACTCATAATCTCACACAATGTTTCATTCAATATTTAATAACAAAAAATCAGAAAATATTTTAGATATAAAAAATAAAGAGAACTGGACTATTTCTGTAGGTTTTTATTTTCCTGTCTTCGTGAGAGAAGGACAGAAACTCAGTTATATCAAGGCAGACATCATTTTGGTTCTACAATCACTCCCCCCACACACAAACACACATACTTGTAACGTTGAAAATAGATGCTTCATCATCCCCTTTGCCATTTTTATTTTGAAACCTTCCATAAATTCTTTTTCTACCTTATTTTTGAGACATATCTCAAAATGCATCAGAATGACAGGCATTTAGTTCATAATATTCCTTGCTTTTTCACTCTGGAAAAAAAACCCTTAAGTATGAAATGATTTACATAAAAATATTAATATCTGAAAGGATTTGCAAACAGAAAGACTTAATAATGAAACTGCAGACATTATTATTAAATATCTGTGTCAATTTTCCATGAGAGCATTAAAAATATGATATGCTTAAGATATGAAATACACATTAAAAATTCTGATAATAGGCATGATCCTGAGAATTATTTTGCTGTATTTATTTTGCTGTCTATTTTTTAAAATATGTTTGTTTCCCATACTGCTCCTAATTAGCTTAAGTGACTACTGCAGTTTTACAATCTTTTATAAAAGTGTCATTAGAGGTACACATTTTAGTTCTTTTCCAAGAGTCTTGTTTCTCACATTTTCTAGATGACCACAATCAAATACACTATAATTAAAAAACAGAACATCTGTTTTTCCAGATCTAAATACTCACAATAAATAGAGGACGCTCTGTCTAGAATATGAGATATATGAAACACACTCTGTAAAAAGCAAACTAAACTTTTAAACAACAGTTTTTATTCTTGTTTGTCAAACAAATACTTTTGTTTCAACAATATTGTTAAAATCATAATGCAGGAGAAAATGAAATGGCATTAATATTGAATAAAATTGCGGTATCTGTGCTACTATGAAAAATATGTGTCACGTTAGATGGTTAATTTGACTTTAACCTCAATTTCTACTGAAAACATACTAATCTAATCTAATTTTTACTGTTGTAATTCAAAGGAAAGGTTTTTTGTGTGTGTTTAACCTGCGTATATTCTTAAATATATAGCAAGATAGGATGTTGAGGCCCGCTCCAAGGATGGCCGTACAGTGCCTATTAGCAGGCAGGATGCCTTGTTAGTAGATAACCAACTTCAAGGCCGACAGTGTACTTGTTCCATCAGCGGATCAAAAACAAAGGCAGCTGTCCTTTGCCAGAGGTACGGCAAAAGGGATGCCGCGTAAGATGCCGAGCGGCAGCAGCGACAGATAAGGATAGCGGCAAATCAGGTGGCAATTCTGGAGTGGATTTTTCCGCCCTTTACCDCCCCAAAGAGTATATGGCAACGGTCAGAAGTCCTTGGACATCTGGTTTGTAAGGGCCGACAACGCTGCAAGGAGGTAATTGGGGACGAACCGGCGTATATAAGCCTACCTATAAGGATGGGAGATTTAGACTGGATGTTGCAGAATTGTCT
>NW_020455668.1:287575-288519 GCF_003342845.1 Nothoprocta perdicaria | reverse complement strand
CAACCTTACTCACTAGGGAATGTCGCTAATTTACCAAATTGTGACAAGATAGAGCCGCCCATTCAGCCCTATAACGGCACAGGGGGCATAATTTTGGGGATCTCATTAAGCAGCGGTGGGCCAAAGAAGGTATTCCGGGCTTATTTGTTAGTCACCAGAACGTTAYGGGTTATGCAGGCTACTGGGACAATGTAACAACGGGTTTTCAGGTAACACATGTTACCGGCRGGTACCAACTACCTCCTGGTAATTTTCTAATTTGTGGGGATCGGGCCTGGCCTGGCATTCCTATCCGCCCGGTCGGTGGTCCCTGTTATTTGGGAAAACTAACAATGTTTACTCCCAAGTTTCGACAGTGGAAGAATTGGACCRAAATAGTTCGACGGCTCTCTACCCATAAGAAGCGAAGTGCGTCTCAATTTGGGCCTGATTGTAAGGACCATATCGAGCTTGACTCCTGCATGGTGGCCTTCTTTACATCGCTTCTCGCACCTGGCGTGCGGGCCGCTTGTAACTGGAGGAGTTTGAAAAATATGGCATGTTGGAGCCTTAAGCAGTTTAATACCACATCTAACATACTGTCGAGTCTCTTGCAGGATGTGGACAGTATAYGCCATGCCRTACTACAGAATCGAGCGGCGATTGACYTCCTRWTGCTGGCCCAAGGTCACRGTTGYRAAGRCTTTGAGGGGATATGCTGCCTGAACCTATCCGATCATTCCAAAAGTATACACAAACAACTGCAGACCCTACGGGATCGCATGAGCCACATAGTTGACAATACGTCTCCTTGGGATTCCTGGCTARCTTCTCTTGGCATCACTGACTGGTTGCGAGACATAGTTAAACGAGGGGTTGTTATGCTTGCTCTCTTGCTTATAGCTATCCTTGTGTTTTTCCTGCTTGCTCTCATGTATTAAATGAAGTCTGGAGAGAACTGTATC
>NW_020455668.1:244761-286670 GCF_003342845.1 Nothoprocta perdicaria | reverse complement strand
GACAGAGGCGAGAGGAGAGCGTGTAAAACCATGATTGGTCAGGGGTGCGGCTTACTGTTCACTGTATAAAAGTGTGGTGGAATCTGCAATAAACGGAGCATTGACTTAAACTCTGTGAGACTGCGTCTCTGACTCCAGACGCTCCCTCGCATCAATAGGAATTCTTTGATATTGCTCAAAATGATGAAAAGCACAGTTCTGATCTTTCTAATGACCATCTGCAGAGAAATTGAGCAAATATATAATTGAAAAGGTGGTCTACTACATGAATGTCTTTGTCCGAAAGTATTGAGTACTTCTTTGGGATATTTTAATATAGTGCTTGAATGTGCCTTTGGTTAGAAGTAAGTACTTCAGAACATTATTAGTTATGCAGTCCCATTTGAATACTTCATATAATCAATGCAATGAACAGTGCAAAGCAAAAAATAAATAAATAAATAAATAAAAAGTACAAAACAATGATTTCCTTATTCTTGCTAAGTCTATAAGCAAAGCATGAGTTAAAGCCTTCCTTGAAAAAAAAAAAGTTAGATTTCCTGTGTACTATATCTCGTGGTTTTCCCCTCTGCATTGCTGACTGCAGTGCAGACACAGAGTACACACATGGTTCTTAGAAGAGCGTTGTCGATGAGCTTATCTTAGAATATCTAGGAACTAAGTGTATAAGTGTGTTTTTTCTTATGTTTACCAAGAAGCAAAAAATAATATTTGGGATTCCCCTCTCAGTGAAATGAATAGGCCATGGAATTGTCAGACTTAAGAGTTCAAATATCCAAGCTGATGTAACTTCTGAGTGTACACTTTATAGTTAATGTTCAGGAGTACCTTAAGACCTGTTCTCATTAAGACACCAGACTTCCCAACCTATAGTTGTACAATTGCTGTGGAATTCAACTTCGGTGAGTGAAGATCTCCAAAAATGCCTAATTATCTATTCAAACTCTTCTTAGGATCATTACAAAACTTCGTCATGTATCTCATTGGTATGAATTATACTAAACCTGTTAAACTTTTACATACAAAGTGTGCAACACTAAAAAAACAGAATAGTACAAGAAGCTGAAACTTCTTACTCTGACAGATGAAAAGAATATCAAGTACTAGAAATACCAAAACCAAAGTATTTAGTCATTTTTTTAAAGGCATAAGGAACAACCCAATAAAGATCTCAAGAAAACAATCTTTGCAGAGCTAAGTACATATAAATTAATTACTTTTCAAATTATTTTAAATCCTCCCTCTGAAAAAAATTCTTTTCAAATTGTGGCTGTTATGGTCTGTTCTGTAAATAGACCCAAAGTTGACCCAAGGAATAATATACTTAGCCTTTTAAAGTTATGTATTTAAAAAAAAAGCCTTGTGGAAAGTAGTTTATATGCAAATTGAGTATAAGATTTAGGAAACTTTAACTGTCCTTATGTCCACAGAGAAATATATTTATATATAATACATTCTCAACACTTTTTTTCTGTCCACATATCCCTTTCATACCTCACCATTTAGGCTACAAGGACTGTATGAGAAACTATATCAAAGCCTTTGAAATTCTGAGTAAATTACATGGTTCCTCTTCTCTTGTCCACAAAGGTAGTCATTTCATCATAGAAGGCAACCATGGACAGAAGAGTCCAAATCAGTGGTAAGTATTCCCTTCTTGTCCTTTCCTTTTCTTGTCTTTTGTTTGCCTGGACATTACTTTGGGAGGATTTGCTCCATTATGACCCTGGGGACAGTGATCAGGTTGATCTGCTTCTCTGCATCATCCTTTGTGGGCATGTATGTGACAACTGACTTCCTCCAAAACTTTATTAAACATTCATCAGCTCCCTCCAATGTAGTTCATCCTTCCTAGTTTGTTTAAACAGTTCTTACCTTTGTCTTCCTTTATTATGGATCTTCAAAACTCTATTAGGTAGGTAGCAGAATCTTGAAGGTAGACCTTTTCCAGAAAAACAAATACAGCATTCAACCTTTTACAAGTCCTTCATAACCATGTATCCTCCCCTATTCAGCAGCATATCCACATTTTCCTTGGTCTTTCGACAGCAAAGTATCTGCAGAATCCCTTCTTGTTGAACTTCACCCCCTCTTAATTTCTACTCCAGATGAACTTTGAATGCTTGGATTTCATCCTTGAATGTTCTGACTTTCATTCCCCTGGTTATCCCCACTCTCCTCTTCTGCAAGCTACTTTTTGTTTCTGAGGCCAGTTAAAAGTTTGCTGCTTAGCCAGACTGGCATTCTGCTGACATACTCAGCTTTGTGCCAAATGGTTCCTTCTTGCTTTCATAGTTCATTCTTGAATATCAGCTTTGTTGAGCCCATTTTCTTTTTCAGCACAGTATCTCATATGGTTATACCTACTAGCTCCCTACATAAACTGACGTCTTCAGAAATGGAGGTTCATCCTTTTGCTACTTGTTTCCCTCATTTTCCTCAAGCTCTTAAATTCCACCATTTCATAGTTAATTCAAGCAAGGTTGCCATTAACTATTTTGTTGCTGATGTTCTTCCTTTCTTCTTTACCCATGAACATCCATGAGCAGCAGGTCCATGAAAGCAGCTTACTTCATCAACTTTTTCAGTTGTTGTATCAAAACATAAACAAACAAACAAAAATTTTCATGTTTGAAGGAAAGACTTTGCTGAAGGTGAGCATTTGTCTTTTGAGAGAAGTTTTAGAGCCATAGATGGTTGGTCTGCTGTACTTTCATACAACCCTCTATTTAATAACCTATTTAAAATGTAACTCTCACCTCAACATTTGCAATTATCTAGCACTATGTAACGACACGATAATGTCAGATAACTCTCTGTTCAGCATGAAGTCTGTTTTGGTGTTTATTATGAAGGCTAATTATCTTCATACATTGAAGAGAGAAGAAAATTACTTCATGCTCAATATTTACTGTGTTTGGGGAGATAGATACCTACACATTAGAATTAGGTTAAACTGTTTTTGCTCTCTTCTTCAGGCTTTGTGCCTGAATTTCTACTCTTATTCTTATATGTTTCCTAACACTGACCCTGACACAAGTGAAGCAGTCTAGAGCACACAACAGGGTTAGTGTAAAAAGCACCAAAGCATATCGGAACTGTTCTGTAAAGAATTTTATTCTCAATATTATATAAGATGTAGTAGTTTACATTATATTTCGGGAAGCCAAACATGCATACAGAATACAACTGTCAAGGTGCTTAAATTTTATCATGCTCCTCACTGAGAAGGAGACTGAATCTGATGGACTTCAGGGCATTGGGGACACCTCCTTCCCAGTTTATTAGAGCCAAATTTGTGCACTTTCAAAGCCAGGAGATTCTTTGTGTCCCAGCATGACATATGTAGCTTCTGCTGTCCCCTTCTGTAGGTCCATCCAGTGAGCAGGCGTCACCAAAAGGCATGTGCACAGAAACACACATATACCCTCATGCAAAACAACACAGAGCAGTGCCTTTTCTAGCAATGGCAGTCATATAAATGTGAACTTCACTGACAGCTGAATCCTGTTCCTCCTAACTAAATGATCAGGATTGATCTTTGCTGTTGATACATGCATGACTTCACTCTCTTATTTACATAGTCACATTCATATCTCTTATTTATTAGTACAGGCTTTAAGTCCACCTAATAAATTTGCCTCTCCTTCTGTATGCTAGTAAGGCAATATCAGTTTTTGCTGGAATCAAATCACAGTGTTACCTAGTTTCAGCAGCCAACCTAGTAGTAGAATATCAATTAAAAAAAAAAAAAAAAAAAAAAAGGCAGTTTTACCCCATTCTCCCACTTTTCCCCCATTGCAGCATCAACATAATGGATGGGAGACTGGTGTGTGAGAGAGAAGGCAATTTGGAAGCTGTTTTTTTTCCTCCATTGCAGCCCTGATTATGTAGATGCAAGAAGCCAACAGAAGAGCAATGAGAGGTGAGAAAACAAAATTTCTCAACTGCGTCTTCTATAGAAGACAGTCTCAGCTGTGTTTCAGTTGGTCCACAGGGATTGCTTCAGGGAAAAATTTTTGGCTTTCTGAAGGCTCGTCTCTGAGTGACAGTCCAAAAAGCCTGAATGACAGCAGAGGCGGTATTAAATTGCCACTTTGAATGAGTGATGCTTGGCAGGAATGTGATTTTATAAGAATAGACATATTAAGATATGGAAAATGTTAATTTAAAACATCATAAAAATCATCATACACTTTTCCTGATCCCATTTTGCAAACAATAAAAGATCAAAATTCAGCCCTGTTTTATACAAAATCACAACTTGTGGTTTACAATGGTTTGTCAGGAACATCATACGTCTGTGCTCCTGCGACCATCTGAAACCAATACAAGTAAAAGTTTCATAGAGCATAGCCATATAGTTTCTACGTATTCAATTAAGTGAAATAATGAAAGAAAATATTTTCATTCCTCCATGAGAAATAAAATTTAATTCATCACATACATCTCTTAGAATTAATTCATCAAGGTCTATATTGGGCATGGACAGGGAAAGACAGTATGATCAGCCTCTTAAAAATGATTTTGTAAGATGTAAAAATAAGAAAAACAAATAAGTTTTTTTTTTTTTTTTTTTTTTGTATTCAGCTATTTTGGATTATTTTATCAAACCCTGTAGTCCATCTCTAATGAGCTTATATTCTCATATGGTACAAACCATTCTTCATCTGTTCTCTATTTTTTCTCAAAGCATTTTTATCTTTTTCCTTCTCTATCCCTTTTTCCTGATACAGATTCTCAGGGACCTGGAACATCTGCGCTATGAGGAAAGGCTGAGGGAGTTGGGCCTGTTCAGCCTCAAGAAGAGAAACCTGAGGGAGGAATCTGATAGCTGTATATAACTGTCTCAAGGGAGGAAGTAAGGAGTAGAGGGCTGGGTTCTTTTCAGTGGTGGCCAGTGGTAGAGCTAGGGGAAATGGCCGCAAAATGAAGTTCCACAGGAACCTAAGGATAATTTTTTTTTTGACAGTGAGGGTGACAGAGCACTGGAAAAGGTTGCCAGGAGAGATTGTGGAGTCTCCTTCTCTGGAGATATTCAAGACCCACTTGGATGCAATCTTATGCAGTGTCCTGTCAGGTCACTGTAGGTGACCCTGTGTGTGAAGGGAGGGGTTGGACTAGATGATCTCTAAAGGGGCCTTCCAACCTTAAGGATTCTATGATTCTATGACACATTTGTCACTGAGGACAATTTTGTCTTCTTAGTTTACAGAAATAAATCCTCATTTATAGGGTTTTGCTGTTATTGTATCTAACTACGGAACATTTTTTTTTTCTCTTCTGTTGAGAACATGAATTTATTTGAAAAAAAATATGAAACATCTACATAGGAAGTTGCTTGATTTGAAGTATGATTTGAACATGCTAAAATATATTTCAATCACTTTCAGAACTTCAAAATTAGTAATACATAGCAATTATTTGACAATTTACTTGTAGGTTTTCTGTAAGTTATGTGGAGAAAAGTTAAGCCAGAAATATTAATCTAAAATAAATCATATTAACATGCTGTTATTTCTGCAGATGAAATGTTTGTTTTACTATATCGCGTATCTATTTACTATTCATCTAGGAATGGATATTTTATATCATACTTTAAAAAAATACTTTTTTTAAACTTTGATTTTGACAACATAAATGATTCCTAATTTATGTTTATTCAAACTAATAAAACTTTTTTTATCTTGAGCTAATAATAATTTGCTTCATATATTCTAAGTAGTTAAATGATAACTTACATTATGATAATTTACCTAGCTGAACTATTGAACTGATTTGAACAACAGGGATACAGAAAATTAAATTAACTTCAGCTCTACATTATAAAAACAAATAAACAAATTATAAAAACAATATACAAACATTATAAAAACAATAAACAAATACAAAAACTTAGCTCTACATTATAAAAACAAATATTTATTTGACAATAAGTCTATGGCACTTGTGAGAAATTTGTGTGTTAATGAATATAGTTCATTTAATAAGATAAGACTTCTAACTATAAGAAGGTACATGCACATCAAAATTAACATGTTAGCAGACTTATCAAATGGACAAATCATTTATCAAACCAATAGAAGCATAATAGCATAAAAAGGCAAAATACAAGGCTGTCTTGCAGATAACATATGTAATGCAGTTTTAATCCCTGTGTTTATATTAAACCATGAATAGTAAGGCTAGATTTAGTAGGATTTGGAGATTTTGAGATTCTTTGGCTCCTTCCCAAGAGATGAGCTTTCTAATTTATATGATATCCATAGGCATAAAATGCTATGCATTTATTTATTTATTTATTTATTTATTTATTTATTTATTGTAAAATTGCAGGATAAATACAACAGATAATCTTGGGTAGAAAGTGAAGAAATAATTTGCAGCTACTGAAGAGTAATAAGTGACAGTAGTGCTTGCTGCAATTCATTAGCTAAGCGGTTTATGCAGCAGATTATGGAAAATCTAGATTCTCTTGTCTGCCAAAAGGGATTTGAACCGATGTCCCTACTTTTGAGGTTCCTAGATGAACTGTGACAGCATGGATAGCGGTGCCTTCTTTTTCTCCTCTTTCAACTTATGTGATTTTACTTCTAATCTATTCCAATACATTATTCCAAGGCTTTTGCTCTTTTATACGCTGTTCAGAACATTTATACAGAAAGCAGAAGTGGAATGTCTTCATTGAAGGCCTGTGTAAAACCAAATTTTCATTATTTGTGCAAAGCAGAACAGCTCCATTACTACGGCCTATACCTTAGTAAAATAAATATATATAGATGTCTATGGTATCAATTTTTCAGCTTCACTATGTAGCCATATATACACCTATGTAGCATATGTCTGCTACGTATACTATCCTCTATATGACAATGTTCACAGCCACCCTCATCCCACCATTCAAAAAACAACAACAACAACAAAATCAATTATTTAAATCATCACTTTAGGTCCTGAATCCCTTGCCAACTTATTTAAACTACTCAAATTCTTGCAGCGTGACATTTTACATTGCCTTCAAAGGCATTTGTGAAAGAATCTATGCTCACTCTTTCCCTTTTAACATCTACATTTTCTTTGAAGTGTATTTGCTGAGTCTACATGCCTGCCACAGCTCAGGAATATGCAAATCCTACTTGATGAGTAAGATCTTCACATTTTGCTGATCTAGTATAACTATTGTGCAGATTCAAAAGATAAGGTCTTTCACCTATCTCTACCATCATAATAAAGTTATGTGATGTGGTTTGGAACAAAAAAAAACATAGTAATGAAAAATACTATAATTAAAACAGTTTGAAGGAGGATAGTCCTAGGGAAAATAGAAAACTGCAATCACTTTGTATGTAATTGCAACAAAAATTTATCTTGCACTGTATAGCTTTATTGGTAACATGGGTTCATGATGTTTCTGTTTTGAATATATATATAGAAAAAATGCACATATATTTATACCATTTTCCTTGTGAGTTCCACTGCTGGAAAAATGAAAATATAGTTACCTATCTTCTAAAACATCTCCCATTAATAAAAACACCTGACCTTTTCAGTGTGAGAATTCCATTGTCAGGTCACATCTTGTTTGCTCCTCATTAAGGATTTCCATGATAAACATATTTACTGAAAAATTATAATTAATCTTTTGCAGTCACGTGTTTGTAGACATGAATTCTGTTCTTTGAGCCTTAATTCTGACCTTTTGTCATCCTACTTAATTTCAGTCACTTATTCAAAGCACTTAATTTGGCATCCTACTCATCTTGCACTCCCTCTGTATCAAGTCAAAAGTGAAAAGGAAAGGCTCTGGAGAGAATTTCAGTCTTAGGTATAAAAATATCTGAAGATGTCTATCACCTTCAACTCTTTATGAAAGGAGCAAAGGATAACTATATACCTCCTCTGTGCCCACCAGCTAGGTGCTTGTTTCTAGGTGGATTTTTTTTCTGTATACTGCAGCCAAATTATAATTTATCAGCCAGGTATCTTTAATATGCCATTAATTATGCCATTATAACTGTAGCAGCTATTTTTATACTTGGCTTTCTGAAAAGAAATGCACTGTATCTCTAGTGATGTAGAGAGATAAACAATCATTGCAGATGATGCAATGTTTTTGTATTTTTTTTTTTTAATTTTAAGTAAGTTGACAAGTGGGCTTAAGTACAGACTTTACTATCCATTTTTTATTAATTCTCACTTAAATGTCTAAACTCTCTAACAAGTGTGAACTACTTTTCTAGGAGCCCATTTTGGAAATACCTATTTTCTATGTAATTACAATAGAGAATTTCACTGGATAGATTAAGATAGATACCCAACTTGAATACGGCTAAAGAGAAAAGCACCTCCTCTGGTTAATCTGAGCTCATTTTGCAGTTGAGTATGGTGAAAAGTTTTTGGTTTTGAGAGGAAAAACACTCAGTATTGATTAAATCTAAGGATATCTGGGCAAGTTATGCAAGAAAACCATTACATTAGTTGGAAATAGATATTTAAGGACAATAAATCATGTCAATCTCACATAGATGCAAGACAATGAACTGCATTTACTGGATGTACATTGACTAAGTTTTAAGCGTTAAGGTAACTAGCTCACACAGTAGAATCTAAAGTAGAACCTCATCACATAAATAGATCAAATGAATTACGTATGTAGAAAACTTGTGGTCTTTTTGTTTTGTTTTGCTTTTGATTTTTTCTAACTCTGTATTCCCATACAGAGTTATACAATCAGGTTAGGGCTACTAGCTCAGTTAAATAGCTAGAGAAAGAAAGAGGCAGACAGACAGACAAGTACAGACAACATGAATCCTTTTCTAGGTGTTTATATTAAAATAATACTTGGAAATGTAAAAAAAAAGTCAATGAAGCAGAACAGCAGATTGAGTAACTCACAGTACTGATCATATCCATATCAAGCAAATAAGAGTAGGATTCAGCTCATTCAGTCTTAGATGTAAAAAATTTAAATACGTAAATTTGATTAAATATTCTAGACTGACATTACAATCAAAGGCAAGAAACAGACACTTCCAAAGTGTGAAACATCTAATTTGTGTCATCTTCCCACAGAACAAATTCAATCACTTTAGGGAGGTGCTTAGCTCTATTAAAAATACAAAAATCCTAAGGTGACCTACTCAGACTTAGCAATGTCATGTGTAGATTTCCAGATTAGAACAGATGAATCCTATCCTTAGGGTTTAAAGGGAAATGTAAAGCAAGATCTGTTATTACTATAAATTTTAGCCACTTATTCTAGATATATAATTAGGCATCCTATACATAATGTGTTCAGTCTGTAATTTTCTCCTTATAGCCATAAATATGTATTTGATAGGAACTCTGAGAGATAGAGTATTGACAGATGTATAACGGTCACAGGTTGTCACTGTATCTCTGTCACTTTCTTGCTTCTGACTTGGACCCTCCTAACATCTCCTTAATCCATTTTCCCAGAGAACGAATATTGCCCTGATTCTCACAACTATCAAGAGTCATTTGCTACTAGCAAAAACATGTCTTTTTATTGGTGTTCCTGAGTATCATATGGAAAAATTATATACCTGCAAACCCAAAGACAGAAACTGAAAATCCGCAAATGTCTTATAAGACAAGTCATAGAAGTCTTTTAGACTTAGAAGGATACAATGTTTTCATTTTGTTAGAAGAAACATGGGCTTTGACAAAGCTTTTCCTCAAGTCTGTAAAACGTCTTTAAAGGCATAAAAATAAGAAATGACACCCACATACATACTAAAAAAAAAAAAATTAAAAGAGGTGTATAGTTAAGTTTTAAAGCTTTTGTTTTGCACTTTTATTCAGTACAAATGCATGAATATGTCAAACCCTGTATATTTTTATGACTGAAAACGTTAAAAAGGAATGCAGTTGTCCATTGTTACATGTTATATCATAATTATTTTTATCCAAAATGAGGATTTCGGCTGATATTAGCTGTTAGAAACTTATACAGTATATGTATTCTACATGTTCTTGGAGAATATTTTATGTAAAATTCTGAATTGATACACAATCACAACTTTCCAAATCACTCCTGTAAAGTATCTAATGCAATCTGCAATAACAATACCCTTAAAATATGCAAACAGTATATTTATTATCTTAAATATTAATTTTAGGATGATGTATATATCAGAAAGGGTAGATGGAATATTAATTTCAGTAGCAAATGTGGCATTTTAAAATCAATTTTATGCTCTACTTTGTTTTCTTTCATGGGTATTATTGTGAGAAAAAAACGTTAGCAAAAATATTTCAGAAGGCAGTTTTAGTAGTCACCTGAACAAATAGCTTGTTTTAAAATATCAAACTGGCTTGTGAAAAAATCCTGAATCCTCATCGTAATTTGTCAGTCACCCAAAATAATAACAATATCTGATCAAACACCTCTCACTTTAGAGTAACATTCTGTCCTAAAACAGATTTATTTGCATTTGAGAAAAAGCTCACTTTGAATGAAATAAATCTGGCAAAGTGTGCTTAAAATGGACAGTCATATCAATAAATGGCAAAATAATCAAATTTTTGACATACATTCATTGTATTTATCAGTCTTTCAACATTTTAATAGTCTATACAATGTTAAGAAATGCAATTATCTGAAACATTTAAGGATTTACTCATTTTATGGCAGAATAGATAGGCTTAAATTAATATAAACATATAGATATTTGTATTTTTCTACTGTCTTATTTTTACAAATTAAAAACAGATAACTATCTCAAGAAAGCATCTTCTCAGTGTATGGAGTAACCAAAGTACAGAATAAAAGTATCACACTGTTAGTAGCCTGTATTTCATGATACAAAAAGAAATATAATATTGGGAGAGTTTTCATATGAGGAAGGAGTGTATATGATGAGGATACATAGAGAAAAATGACAGCTGCTGAAAAAGCAAGAAAAGTTTTCACAATTATTTTATGTCCCAATTCTCAGACAAGAAAAGTGAGTGGAAATAAAAAGACAGCTCCTGAGATTAGGTCTTATTTTTCCCAGACTCTTTTTTCTGACAAAGGCCCTGTTTTACTTATACAGCATGCACTCATGTTTTCCCTGTCTTCAGTTGTTCCTAACTCCCAGGGGCATACCAAAAAAAATATTGATATACAAAATCTGCTGTGTGTGAGTCAGCAATGACTATCAGCTGAATCAGAGGGCATCCATCCAGGCTGCCAGCCTGTGCTTTCTCCACAAAGTCATCATATGCTAAGGAAAAAGCAGTGAAAATCCTCTTGTCTTCTTGTATGGCCTTCAATGAAAGACTTCAGCAAAACTACTTCACAGAGTACACAGCAGTGCCAGCATGCTCAGGACCTGCCATTCACAGCATTTCAGGAGGTCACCAAAGAGCTCTTTCTTGGTGAAATGAATGGGCAATACTCTCTACTAGTGCGTCAGCAATAATGACAATGACTAAAAGCGGAAGAATTGGCACCAGTGGGAAATTCTGATGAAGATGACCTAATGATACGAACAGCACACATGAACTCCTATTCAATACATTCAATTTAAGCAGAATCATGCAGAGTAATAACCAACATTTTTTTAGTGACTGCATAGGTGGACTGTTACACAGGGTAAATTCATGGATGAAACCTTGGGGATAGAGAGAGTGGTCAGTACTTTTTGGCAACTTTTGTTTCACAAGTGGGTCAGTACTTTTTGGCAACTTTTGTTTCACAAGTGCTTAAATGGCCCAGTCCAAAACATAATATTAGAATATTAGATTAGATTAGATTAGATTAGATTAGAATTTTCTAATCAACCTATCCTAGACTACAGCCAAATGAGAGTCATGGGATGTACTAAATATCAGTAAACTCTGAAACTTTGGCCATCATTTATCTATTAACTAAACAGGGCTAGGATATAGCCTCAAGTGCTGTTGCATTTTGCATGACATGTTTTTGATCTGTGTCAACTAGCTGTCATGACGTGTGGCATGACAACATTTAGTTATGAGTTCAAGCAATAGTGTTTGTGATTTTAAATATCATCCAATGGACACCTGATCACACTGAGAGTGGGAAGAAACTCTCTTTGTGCATGTGTGTCACTATTCTGAGCTGCTCTTAGAAAATATGGATGACAGGCACAAGAGTGAGGGACAGGATGACCATTCCTTTCTGTTAAAGTGAATCTTCCTGCATAGTAGGCAAATAGTAAGTCTGGAGCAAGTATTGCCCTGAGTAAAATGGAGAAGTACTGTTCTTTTACTTTTGCAGCAAATTTGTTTTCTTTTGTTGTTGTTTTGTTCTGATTGTAATTATATTCACTGTGGTCTTGTCCTCTATTGCAAACCCAGAGGCAGGACTTTTCTTTTGTACAGAGAGAGAAGAGAAAAATCTTCGAAGGAAGGAAGCAATGAGTTAATAAGCATTAGAGGGAAGAGATTTGAAAGTTTTGACTTCCTATCAATCAACTCACTCTGTGCAGATAGTGCTATGTACAAACTTTCTCTGGTTCAAAATATCTCCTCTAAGGTGATATTAAACTATTCAAGGGATGCATAGATTGATCTTTCTGTAATAACAGATGAAAGGGATTCCCTACAACCTTCATACAGGAAACCAAGGTGATCTTGATTCTTGGCAGCATGGCAGATAAACCCCCCAAAAGTGATAACTGTATCTCTCAATCACCTAAGAACCTCAAAGGCAGTATGTCAGTAGAGCAAGCAATATTTTAAATATAAATGCATATATCATAAATACACTAAAGGCTGTGCATATAGAACCAGAAACTGAATGATTCTTCCTGAACATACAGTGTTGGTTTTGGTCCTAATAAACAGATTCAGGTATTCAGATAATGTATTTTTAATTATATTTGTAATTTTCCATAACACATCACCGGCCTTTTTTAGATGTTTCTTGATAATTGATGACTCCTCATTCTTATAATCAAATAGCTATAGCTTATAACATATTCTGTTTAATTCACAATAATAAATAATGTAGCTGGATACAGGGTCGTCTGTCAAAAAGAGCATTTAGAAAAAATATAGATCTACTTTGCACTGAAGAGACAAATGAACATTAGGTAGTTACAGTTGTAGTGCTCTATAAAAGAAAAGGCAGCTGTTTTCAATAAGGCTTTTTAAACTGTCTCCTATAATGTCATCAAATACAAACTGATGGCGTACAAACTAGATAAATGGAGAATAACCGAACTGAAAACCGTCTGAGCTACCAAGCTCAATGGGCATGAAGCCTAGCTGGAAACTATTAACTGGCGGTGTAGTCCCTGGGGACTGATCATGGGGCCAATGCTGTTCAATATGTGCATTGAAAACCCGGACAATGGTACCAAAGCTTGCAGATGATACAAAATTAGGAGTGACTGATACACATGAGGACAATGCTGCCATTTAGAGGGATCTGGATGGGCTGGAGAGATGGGTGGAGAGGAACTTTATGAGAGTCAACAAAGGGAGATGCCTAGTCTTGCACCTGTAGAGGAATAACCCCATGTATGGCTACATTCTAGGTATTACACCTGGGGACCTTGGTGGACAACAGGGTACCCATAAGCTAGCAATGTACAGTGTGTCCAAGAAGGTCAATGTTATACTAGGCTGAACTGCCAGCAGGTCAAGCAAAATGATCCTCCCCCTCTATTCAAGCCCTGGTAAAGATGCTGGAAGAACTCTCCTCTTGTATGAGGAGAAGCTGAGAGGTCTGAGTCTTTTCAGCCTGAAAAAAAATGAAGGCTCAGGAGGCATTTATCACTGTGTATAAACATATGATGGGGCAATGTAAAGAAAGCTGAGAAAGACTCTTCTCAATGACAGCCACTGGAAATATATGAAGCAATGGGCACTAAATGAAGTATAGACATTCCATCTATAGGTGAGAAAATATATATCTACTGTGAAGGTGATTGAACCGCGGAAAAGGTTACCCAAAGAAGTTGTGGAGTCTCCATCTCCATCCCTGGAGATTTTAAAAAAAACATCTTAACAGGCCCTTGAGCCACTTGCTACGGTTAATCAATCTTCAAAAAACTTGGCAGGTTTTTGATGCTATCAAATCATATTTTCAGTAAATCTATTTTAAAATAATATTATTTTCATGACTAGAGTTATATTTTTAACACTTTTTTTTTTTCAAAATTACTTGAGGAATATTTTTTTCATGCATATGTTAACCTATGGACTGGTCATTGCAGTAGTTACCATGGTTATTATTTTATTATTACAAGGAAAGAAGGAAGGAAGGAAGGAAGGAGGGAAGGAGGGAAGCTACTTCTTATCTATAGATTGCTATCATATTGCCAGGATACATTTCATCAAGTAATTAAGAACATTCTCAAAGAAGCAGTACACAATTGCCTTTGGATTGAATGTAGATTTTTGCAAGCATTTGGAATTGTTTCTCTTTCTGTAGTTATTTCAGGACACAGAATCTTTTTCCATTCAGATGCAAAAAGGTAGAAAGAAAATATAGTCATAACCTTGGAAAATTTCCAGTGAAATATTACTTTTATTCAAATGAAAACACTGTTAGATGATATTTTATTTTTCCAGGAATTAGACAGCTTTCTTACTGACTTATAAAGTGAAAAAGTGCAGTTTATTTTCATTTTTTACTCAAAACTAAATTTGAAACTATTTTTGACCATTATTGATTTAAAGCTAGTTGATAAAACAAGTTGCTTGTCTTTGAGACAGGTATCCAACCTAACTTTACTAAATAAATCTCACACATGAAAAGTTCAAAAGCAACATATCAAAAGAAAAGAACCACAGGAAATGGGCCCCCTCCTAAAGCCCTCCTTGTTAAGTGGTAGCCAAATTACAAATTACTTACAATTTAACTGAGCCCAGAACTTAAAGGGCACTATTTATTTTAGAACCACTATCTTAGTGGTAATTCTTGTTATAAATTAGACCCATTGAAAGAAACACAAATGTATTGTTTGCAGAATAAAAGATATATCTCTCTATCAACTGTGTAGTCAATCACCATTAGAGACTTGTTTTTAGAAACGGTGTTTATACACAGTGGGACTAACATTGGATTAGTCACCATGGCTACTAATAGCGCTGCTCTTTCAGGACAGATGAGGTCATCACATTGTGATCCTGGTGGCAGTAGATGACCACCATTTTATTTTATTTTATTTTATTTTATTTTATTTTATTTTATTTTATTTTATTTTATTTTATTTTATTTTATTTTATTTCTCTGTGTGTTTGCAGTTCCCAAGCGAACCAGTGTTACCACTGCATCTAGTGGTAACCTTCATCTCACTTTCTGCAAAATCACTCCAGTTTCTCCCCAACCTCCAGGAGCACTCTGTGTTTCTCAGAAAGTGCAACTCAAAGGGAGGGAGGCAGTAGGGTAAGGGTAGGTGAAGAAGTGCAGTTGCTATGTCATGATGGAAGAGAAAGAAATTCCTAAACAAACAAAATATATGTGTGTGTGCATATATATATATATATATATATATATATGGTAAATACATTCTGACTGTACTGAAACTAAATACAAAGTATACAAACCTGGCTAAGGTATACACAAACTATAAAGTACCTTTTAAACCTTTTTTTTTTTTTTTTTTAAGAGAAAGGAAAAATAGCAGCAGTATACACAGTAATTATTCAGCATAACTTCTACAGTCAGAGTGCTTTGTAAGTTAATAGTTATTCAGTGGATAAACTCAAATATTAACAATTTTCTTTCTTTGATTACTTGGTTGGAGCATAATCAATAGAAAGATAAATATTTTTTCAACCTGTCCAGTGTAAAACTTTTATTTCTATTTTTCGCAGAATCACAGAACAGTTGACATTGATAGGGTCCTCTAGAGATCATCTAGTCCAACCTCCTTGCTCCAGCAGCTACAGCTGCTACAGCTACAGCTACAGCTACAGCTACAGCTGCTGGAGAAGAGAAGCTGAGAGGGGATCTGATTAATATGTATAAGTACCTGAAGGGGGAATGTAGGGTGGAAGGGGCCAAACTCTTCTCAGTGATGGCCAGTGATAGGACAAGGAGTAATGAAGATAAGTTGAAACACAGGAAGTTCCATCCCCATATGTGGAAGAACTTCTTCACTGTGAGGGTGATAGAGCCCTGGAAGAGGCTGCCCAGGGAGGTTATGGAGTCTCCTTCCCAGGAGGTTTCCAAAACCCACTTGGATGCCACTCTGTGCTACATGCTCTGGGTGTCCCTGCCAGATCAGGGGGTTGAACTAGATGATCTCTAGAGGTCCCTTCCAACCTTAACCATTCTGATTCTGTAAAATCTCTGTCCTTTGAATTTCTTTGTCAAGAAACAAATCTTCCTGGATGTTTGCATTACATTCTTCATTGTAGGACATAAACTTGTATGTTGATATTTTATGCTTTTCTTCCATGTTTCATTGATAGTAAATATCAGAGAGTTATATTTTTAAAGAGTTTTGTTTACTCTAACACAGCTTTCCATGATCTGCCTTTCTAAAGAAACTCTAAAGTGAGTATAAAATGAGAAAATATGTTCCAGAAAGAGCGCAAAATTAAAACTAGAATTTAAATTAAATTTAAATTAGAAATTAACTAGAAATTAAAACTAGAGTCTGTAGAGGCTTGTATCATGCCCCTCATCAACGCTGGGACAAGTCTGGCCCCATCCTCTACACATTTCCTTCAGATAATTATGCACAATAATAAGACTTCCCTCCCAACTTCTCCAAACTGAACAGCTCCAGAGCTCTCAGCCTCTCGTCATGTGACAGATGCTCCAATACTTTCATTATCTTAGGAGCCTTTCACTGGACTCACTGCAATAATTCCATATCTCCCTGTTCTGGATGGGTTCAGGGTTCGGCAACTGAAAGCACACGCACTGAGAGCAAAATCAACCCCTTGGTTTATTTAGGACACATTTAGGATGTTTATTTAGGATGTTTATTTAGGAATATTTAGGATTCACACTAACAACATGCTAAAGCAGGACGACTGCTTAGCAACTGCCTGCAAAATGAGGCACCTACAAAGCAATTAAGAGAGGATACTTGCCAGCAAGATAGCTGGACTGATCATTCCCCACCCCGATGGACAAGAGGTGGCTGACAGGCTCCAAACTTGCAGACATCCCTGCAGAAACAATGTACGTCTCAGTTGGAAGGCTCTCGACCCCTCAGATCCACAATTATTTTTTATATCTGGTGCATCCTACCACGTAGGGCCAGTACATGTCAGGAGGTGACCAGAGGACAGGTAAAGCTTCACCTTTATCATTACGCAACTTTCCCTGGTGGGGGTCTCTGGTCTCGTTATGAGGGTCCTGCCTTCATCATCTTCTTCTCCCTCGCCTCAGGTTTGAACTCCAAACTAGCTTAGAGGTGGGTTGTATTTGGGTTGAGGATTCCTCAGTTGCTCCTCATGACCAGATAAGGCCCCTGTTTTCACAGATGTATAGCTGCCTTCAAACATCCTATAACCACATAACCATAATGGCTTAGCTTTCAGCTTCACAATGGTCTCAAGGCCTCTACAGATCACAAACAAGTTATGAATCTTTCCTCCTCTTATGCATTCTCTTACACTTACGAGCCCACAAGTGGATTTGGCACTCCAGGTGTGGTCTCAGCAGGGTTGAGAAGAATGGAGAGGGTCATCTCATATGGTTATGGGCTTTGAAACGACCACCAGGAGACCATTGGCCTTATTGGCCACAAGGGTACACTGGTGGCTATTCTTCAAATTGTTATACTCTAGGACTCCTAGAGACTTTTCTGCATATCTGCTTTCCAGTAGGTCAAATTCCACAATGTATTTATTGATATACATATTGCATATTGCATATACATATTAATATGCATATATTAATACACTATTATATATCATTACACTATTATATATCATCATTTTATGTGTATTTACTAATGTGCTTGACAAATGATATATCTATGTTAAAACTGCTTAGCAGCTGCCTGGAATATGCCTATATCAATACCTCAGCTCTTTCCCTGGGTTTCAGTCATCTAATTTAATATTTGTACAACATAAAAATTAACAGTGGGACTTACACTGCAGTGGGAATAGCACTTTGTGTGCAATTCTGCATTTAAATTTGGTGTGACATACGTCATTTGCAAAGTCAAATAATGATCAAAGACATTTTTTAGTTAACCACCTCTCAAGACAGTTACATAACTTCTGCATCTTGTAGTAAAGCTGTTGTTGTAATTGTAACTGTAGGGCTCTGTCACCTGTCTTGCTGAGTAGCAAGGTCTCATGCAAGATGTAGTTGATTTGTAGTACTGATTTGTCCAGCATCTAATTCAAAGAGCTACATTTGGAGTTTAGTGTTCTGTTTTTGTTAAAGCAAATAAACATTATTTTCACACTTTTTTCATCTTGAAATGGCATTTTTTTTCTTCTCATAAACACATTAAGATATAATTAATTAGTTTCAATTTTTACTATATTAAGTTTTCAGCATAATTACACTAATTCTTTCTTTTTAATAAAAATTATATGGCCACTTGAGCAACCACTTTTTAAAAAAATATATATACATATTTCTCAACCATCAAGCTTACTCATTAAAAAAAAAGAAGTACAGAAAAATAAAACAAAAATAACAAAAACAAATATAGACCTCCTCAGGCATTTCTAACCTTGGGTTTTCCTGTTTTATTCTACAAGGAGATGAATTACACCATAAAAGTGCTTATTTCTCATCATTGACTGCAAAAGGAGTCTTACTGACTCCTATGCAGATGCCAACATACTCATCTTCTAAAAAGAAGTAATACAAAAAAATCAAAAAGTATTAGATAAATATGTAAGCACTGTATATGGGAAGAAATGGCATTGGATTAGAAGTCAAAAGTAAAATCTTGTTAACCTGAGATCTGAGCCTAAGAGTATCTGAAGAGTATTATCTTCTGCCCTGCCTTTGCTTTCTGCTTAGACCTAATACATTTCCCGTAAATATTTTAACTACACTCAGTCACCTCTAGTGTATTAATATTACTCGCTAGAAAAATAGAACTCTAAATGAAAGAGGTATCCTCTCTTATCTGTATTTTCTTCTTTTCCACAATGCATACTGGACATCCCTGGCAAATAGCACTAACTGGGTTGTATCTGAGCAAGGCCAAGGCATGAAGGCTTTCAAGAAGAACAGCCTCTGTTTTCCAAACATTGCAAATATGTATGTCTAATCTAGTGGAGGAATACTAATTCTTTTACAAAATAATGAAGAATTTGTTCAAAACAAACTTCAGGAAATAAAGCTCTAACAGCTCTCACAGAATTCAGAAGCTTGTGAGAGGGAAAAAGTTAATTCAACCAAGACCAGAATTTTAGCATGATGTTGACAACAGCCCTATGTGCAGTTGCCCAGTTGAATGCATCTGGGAAAAAAACATATGCTTCCCCCACATCCCTCTTTTTTTTTTTTTTTTTTTTTTAAATCAATCTTAGTCAATAATATCAGTTCTAGAACTAGAGAATTTCTATGATTTGGGACTTAAAAATCTATCAGGAAAGTGTATTTATTTCAAAAGTCAATAGAGATTATTATTCCCTGTCCTAATGCGTTGCCTAGAAATGTAGCCTGCTTTTTTATCAGTTCTATACAATATTAAATGCCAATCTCTTTATGTTTTCAAAATCAGTAATATTTTTTTCTTTCAAATTTGCTTTTTTTTCTCAGAATTAAAGCAGTAATACAGAAATATTTTTAAGCTAGTTAAGCTTAAAAATTAACATTTTTAAGCTAGTCTTATCAGAACAAAAAGCATATCACTTCTGCTAGTTGACTGTTTAAAAATAGATGTATATGACATTTGGTTTTCTGTTCAATAGAAGGACTTTCTTTCTTCCTTCTTTACAAAAAACTCTTTTTTTTTATCTTAATCAGAAAGGCAGTAAGAGTCCTTTTTAGAAACACTTGAAGCCTTCAATAGATGTTGATTTTCCCACAACATCTGCCATGTTCCTATTTTTCTGTGCTGAACAGACATTTTTAAAAAGTAAATGCAGAGCAAAACGGATTTTGCTAAACTTTAAATAGAATTTTTATTAAACACATTACACTTGGAATTTAGTATAAAAATTCATCATGCGTGGCTAGATTAGCCTAATAATAGGTATTGCCATCTTCTATGTAGGTTGTATAGAGATTATATCACTGATTCAAACTTTAATATGCTTTGAAGTCAAATTTTAAACCAAAGTAAGGCTATTGGTATTGCTGATCTGCTCTGAATGGTATCAGTGCTCATTTAACTCCCTGGAATACTAAGACAATGGAATCATTATACTGTCATGTGCTTCTTAAAAGAGGTACTCAACTGTGACACATTGTGTTGTACATCATGGAAGTCTATATTACTCAAGGTGATGTTTTGCCACCAGTTACGCTGAAATATAAAAGCAATATTAATCAAAAGCCTTGAAAGAGACTTTTTCTGTCATCAAAACTGTTTTGTCAGAAGTTATGTTTATAATAAAACTTGACTTTCTCTCGAAAGTGGCAACTTCCTATAATTTCTCTGTGCTAATATCAATGTCCCCTAAACTTAAAAAAAAAAATCACTAATTTTTTTTCCTCACCAAAGCTTTAAAATGCATTTCTTGATATATTTATTTTACTCACTATTAGATATTCCCATACTCTCCCAAAAGTTGTCATGATAGCCACACTCTCATCATATGAGAATGATAAATAAAAGGTATGATACTGATCACTACCAGAAAAGCTCAGGAGTGTACCTTTGTTAAACAGACCAAGACAACTGTTTTCTAACAGGAAATATGAAGTACAAATGAGTCCAGTAGTGCTCTATAGGAGGGCATTGAAGAATCTCTTAATGAAAACACATAAATATGTTTATCATTGTTGGAAGAATACATTAAAAGTCTTGAGGCACTCTTATGCTGACATACTACTGTCATACAGTTATTCCAAGCAGAATATGTCATTTTTATTCAGTTACTTTAAAGATCAAAAGTGTTTTGTGTATATAAAAAAGAAAACTTCCATTAACTGAAATGAATATCTTTGAATATCTTTGAATATCTTTGTGTTATATTCTGATTATTCTACAGTGTAAACAATCTGATAAATAAAATAGGGAAACAAAGGATTTTTTTCTTAATTTGAGAAAATGGGCATTTTGATGGACATAGTTAGAATAGCCCAGTGAAAGAAGCCTATGATCTAAAGCTTCAGTATCAGTATCAGTTAAGTTCTAATTAGCTGCAAGGATCGGGGATTGGGGGAAGTTTTGCTCTATGATTATGATGATGTGAGTCATTTTAAGCAGCACAGTTTAAAATAACACACACGCACACAAAAGAAATCTATACACTCAGTTGATGAATTCTCATCAAATTGCATTGTTCTTGACACTGAATGAGTATTAAGCATATTTTAGTAGGTCTATTAATATTACTTTCTTATTTATTTAGCATGAGCTCTATATGTTGGAATACAGCATTGATAATGATAATAACAAGCTATATTTAGTGTTTGTTTAACATCAATAATTTCTTCTCTCATTGGTATTTACTTCTGTAAAACGCCTTAAACATGAGCTTGTTGTTTGATTTTTCTTTCCTAAGAATTTTTTTTATATTGATACTATATTACTGAAAGAAATATTGCAAATAAAAAAAAAAGTATTTTATATTTGGCAGCAAAACAAAAAAAATCCCCTTTCTTTCCCTAAAAGAAATTATCTCCAACCTAATTCTATTTCCGGACTACAGAATAATTGCATTCATCTTCTTCCAACAGTTCCATTTTAAATGAAATTTCCATTTTATCTCTAAACTATTACTGTTCCTTCCAGATATTTTCTCTTTCCTTCTATGAGTGATTTTGCCCAGTATATATCATGCTACTGCTTGCTAGACAATTTGGCATCTAGTTCTTAAGGGCTCACAGATCTTTATCTCTTCCTAAATTCCTACAGATCACCTCTGCTTTATTGTAGTTATTCATAGTTTCAGGACAGGTAAAGTATGTTCTGCTGTCACCATGACCATAAACATCAAACAAAAAACTGCTTCCCCTATGGAGACAAGGAGACTTTTTTTAAAAAAAAAAGTCCTTGTTTTTTATCATGGATACTTATGGCTGTTCTCATATGGAGGCTTTGGAAAATAAGATCAATCTTCCTTCTGTCTCTGTGGAATCATTAGAGAATCATTAGAGCAAGCATCAGAGTCCTAAGTCCCTAAAGTGGGAAGTGCTTTATTCAGCTGAAGGTTGTTCTGGAATTTGTCCTTAATTAATTGTGCACTCTTTGTAGATCAGTTAGCACACTTCACAGGTACTCATTTATAGTTGCTGGATACTGAAAAAATAATAGTATCATAATATGTTGTCTCCTTCAACAGTAAAACATGTTAATTAATTATTGTCCTGAGACTGCAGTGCAAACTAAAACTTGTTGTATTATCAGCAGCAAACTGGTGTAAGCCTTGACTCATGAAAAATTGGACTTATTCTTACCTCTATTCACTGTATCAGAAAACGCTGGAATGGTTATAAGCCACAAATGTTTTTGAACTAATCAAAAACTTAGGAAGTAAATCAGAATACTTGCAAAATAAACAATCTATGAACAATTTATATTTAAAACAGAATTATAAACCATGCCTGTCAAGAGATCATGATTTGTTGGATCCAGCATATGTTCTTCCCTAAATAATTCATTGCAAAGGGATAAGAAGAAGAAATAATGTAACATCATAAATTTGAAATGAACATTACTTCAAATGACAAAACTAAAAGAGTAGGCAGTATGCCACCAAGATCCTTTTAATTCAAATTCACATTTCTGTATTTCCCTTCTTATGAAGAAACAGGTTTCTATGTAAGCTTTCTAGTTTGGCATTGTGAATAAATGAGCTGAATCACTTAGCTAACATAAAATGGTAACAACTCAACAAGATGTAATCTTAACAAACACAACTGCAAAGTAATGTATCTGGAATGAAGAGTGAATATTGTAAGCACGTGCTTTGTAAAGGAGTAAGTAATAAAATAGCCATGAAAAATGAACCCTGTGGAATGTAAAATGAAATTCTGGCTATACAGAAAGTAAAAACATATAAACTCTCTTGCACTTGTAGAAAGAATTCACGGGACAACTACTAAAACAATGCATATGGGCCTGGTATCTTGAGTAGTTGGGAAAATTGTAAAGAGGTGAAAGCACAGCTTATCCAGGCTAGTTAAAATTTTTCTATTTATAAGAGAAGGTGAACATTATAATTCTAGTATCACAAAAATGTGCGATTACAGTGTATTATTTTTTCAGAGTAGCTGACAAAGCACTGAAGAAATATGAGTTGAAGTTAGGCAAATTCAACTATGAAATAAGATGCACCTTCTTTTTTACATCATTAAACAATGTATCGGCTGATCAGGAAGCTTGAAAAGAGTTTTAAAACAAACTGACTCGGCTCCTATAGAGGAGTAAACTCATTTTCACTCGAATTTTGTAATCTGTGTCATGGTCATGGTGGTTTGCTCAAAGTATTGGTCTTGAGTCATCTTAGCCAAACAGTTCCTTCTAGGACAAATGGAATATAACATTTCTTGAAATTTCTTTTATGTTAACATAATACTAACCCAACTATATTAAGACAATGATAGTTGCAAAAGATCATTTCAGTAATTTAGAGAGCAGATTGAAAAAATTACTTCAGGTTTACCATAGAGAAGAATTACATCTGAAACTTGTAGTTGGTATGCTTTATTAACACATTCAGGATCAAAGTGATCACGGCATAAAGCATGCCTTTCTCACCTAAGACAGATTAATAGGGAACTCATTTTTGTAAGATTTCTTCTTTTTCCTTTCTTTGCAAATATCACCATGTCTGTCTTCTGGAAAATAATGAAGCAAATAAATAAATAAATAATAGCAATAAAACATTAAATAATTCTGTGCCTTTATGAAGACTCTGATATTGGTAGCAATCTATTCTCTTTGATATATGCAAGTTTATCTATCTCCTATCATTAAATAGACACGTTAGTAGTATAATTCATCATTTAGTAGCATTATTCATTTAGACTGGGATAAATCATCCATATAGTTTTTTAGATACAGACATCTAAATGTACAGCTCTGCTGTAGAAGGAAATGAGTCCCATCCTTAAAGCTAAAATAAGTTAATCCAATTCCATTATTTAGATATAATACAAGGATATCCAAATTAAATTGAACAACAGAATCACATATTCATAAAACAGATTATCTTGAATGGAGCCTCTGAACGTCATCTGGTTATGCCTGTTGATTACAAAGGGCTACTGCGAGGACAAATGACTGGGTGTCTTCCCCTGGCAAATATCAAAAAGATCTCCAAGGATGGAGATGCCACATCTTCTCTGGCCAAGCTTTGACCACACTCGGGCCATTTTTTGACCACACTCACCATAAAGAATTTTAATTTATGTCTAACTAGAACCTCTCCTGCTGCAGACTGTAACTGTTGACATCCTTTTATTTTTCCCCGCAAAACTGCTTTCTGGCCAGTTGGCAGCACCCAGTCTGATTTGCTGCATGATAAGTTTCTGTTTAAGGTAACGGACTTTAAATCTTGCTCTGCTGAAGCTCTTGCCAGTCCCTTTCTGTAAGGTGTTAAGAAAGACAGCTCCCTCCTGCAGCATACTAACTGATCCCCCAAGCTGAGCTTAGCTAATTTTAGGTAGTGTTTCTCGTAGCCCTTTGACAGAACCTACACACTGAGGAAGACTTTTTATTTGTTTTATTTTGAATGATTTCTTTGATCCAAAAATACACTTCACAGCAGGTGAGATGCGCCTCTTGGGGGCCTCATTTAAATTTTTACCTTAAAAATAAACTCCTAGAAGATTTATTTAATCCACATATTTCTAGTGTTTTGTTATCTATTTGCCAGCTGGAATGAAAATATCTTTTAACAGATATTCTCTGGGGAAAGATGAAGAAATTCTGAGAATGAAATATCTCCCTTGACTAGCTTCCAGAAACATGTTCTTCATAAAACCACTTCCAGATATTGAATGGCATGTAGCTATTACCTTATTGTAGAGAAAAGGACTGAAACAGGAGAAAAGCTGGGCAATCAGGTAGCTTTTATCCATCTTATAACTGGTAAAATTTAAGACCCACCTAGTTCTTGTGCCAAGAACTGCACAGAATGACCAAGCCAAGCACTGCGAGTCCTCTGAAGCTGCTAAATTTATATCAATTTAATTCTGGTCACATGGTTAAAAGAGCCTGCAGATATCTTCCCCTCTCATCATTCTTGTTTGATGTTGTTTAAATCTCTTAGTTGCATTTATGTAAAAAATATGGATCAAAGGGGAAAAAAATACACATTTTTAGTAGGTATGAACTGAATGTAATATATTTTAATTGATTTATTCATATTATAACTTATTCCTTTCTCCATTTCCATCACTTTCATTACTTCACCTTTTGTGCCATTTGTATATCTTTTCTATATATCTTCTAGTTATATATCCAGTTCTATATATCTTACTTCCATATTTTGTTCTTATTTTTTGGGTAGTTTTTCTTGTTGCCAAATGTAATTTTTATATCTGTTATATGAATTTCTCTCTAGAACTCATAATCATAACTTGTTTTCTCTAACCCCATCTGTTTGAAATTTGATAGCATATATATAGCCGATTTGGAATATTTTAGAAGTTAGTAGCAATCATTCAGTGTCAAGTTAACAGAAAAACGCAGTTACTCTGAATTTCCATGAGCTCAGTCATCGAAGAGTAGTGATATGACAGATTTCTAATCTTGCATTATAAATTCCAGGGACTCTGTTTCTTAACTTGCATTCCAGGTCTTCCTGCAGTTCTGTGTAACAGGCAGTGCAAGTTTCACAAGGTTATAAATTTGCTAATAGTAATATAGTGTCAATACTGTGAAGTATCAAAAGAGATATTTTTAGGCACACAGAGAAATGATCACCTTAGAAATATGGAAGTCCAAATATAAAGCTGAAATTAAGATTTTTGTACCAACAGATACTCAAAAGAATTAGATGCTCAAATCAAAGTTGAATTTAACTTACTATAATGTCACTAGAAATATTTACATATGCTCTTCAGTTTATGTTAAGACTTGATTCTTGAAAGACTATCATATCAGTTGTGACGAGCTATGTGAATTAAGTTTTAAGTGAGTTATGAGCATGGATATCACGCTTAGTTGCAAAGGTATCAGGGATACTCTGCTTGGTGTCAGGGATGTGCATAATGTGTGTGCATGTGCATTAAGGACATTATGCCATTAATTTCTTGAGTGTTCCAGAAATGCCCTGGACCAGTCTTTTACGTGGAAGAGTTAATGGATGGTGTTGAGACAACGGACCAACTTGAACCTAGGGGACTGACTTAAACTTTACAATTAAATATCTCATGACTTGTTATAGGTGTCTCACAGATATATTAGGCAATTCTACATTTGCTTAGATAATCTCTGCTGTGTCCAGAGATTTGTGTGCCTAAAGTGTTAATTTTGTGTGCCTAAAAGTGTTGGAACACTGGAACAAAATTATATATTTGCCGTCATATTTGAATAACTGGCTATATCCAAAACGTCATGATATACCTATGTGCATGGAACTGAACTGATCTTTAAGCATTCAAGGCTGAAGTATTCTGCTGTTTCTCTGCTTAAGTCTGGTCTTTAAGTCCAGAAATAAATTGTTCCGTTATGTGGGAAAATTAAGTGCTTTGTGATTTTGTGTATTCAGGCTTTTAAATGTCATAAAAAAAAAAAAAAAACATTTAATTTACATAGATGAAAATCATCCAAATTATAAAGATATAACCATCTCAGTTTGAAATTGAATCCCACTTTTCTTGTTTTTCTCTAAATTTCTGATAAAAAATAGACACATTGCAAAATAAATCTATAGTGGAAATCTTAAAGAATGTTTAAATGAGGAAAAATGCAGGCAAATTTATTTTTATTATATTTATTATTTTTTTAATATTTAATGTTGTATATGTATTTGTCAAAGTAAATCACTATGCAATAATTACAAACTCATAATTTACTTCTTCCAGTGTTCTGCATATCTCAAAGAAGCTGAAATCTGATGGAAGAAGGTGCTATCAGGCACTTATCTCACTATCAAAGAAATCATCAAATGCTTGATTTACTTGTCTATAAAAGGATTTGTAGAGTCAACTGAGACACCCTGGAATATTCAAGACATATGCCAACTTTTGACAGATATTATACAACTATGGGAAACGCAAGATCTTCTGAAGCAGGACCTCCCTGTGGGATAGATGCTTTAGGGTATCTTAAATGACATCAAACACCTATGAGTGGTCAGGTAAGATGTATTCAGTTGTATTCTTTCTTTGTTCTTTTATTTGATTTGATCATTTTTGAAATTATGCTTAAGATTATGCCATAATTAACAAACCAAATTTAGTAACATTGATGTAATGACCATATTGACTTTTTCTCCCAGGCCTAATGAGCAAATACAGTTTATTTTGATTTGTATCTTTGAAAAGCCCACATAAAGATCGGCCTTTAAGATCAAATTTTGACAGAATTAAGATGACCTGCAATGGTCCTTTAAACAAAAACAACAAAACCACCACCACCACTACAACAAAACAACATGGTTCATTGACCTTGTTTTCCTAATCAACCCAAATACATGTGGACTTTCGTGTAATCATCTGATCAGACATGGTCAAAAGAAGTWTTGTGTTCAGAATTAGAAGAAATTTTGATAAAATTAAAAACAAAGCTTAGTTAAAATCCTTAGAAGAGTATACACTACCAATAAATATGTGCAAAAGAAGGATAACTTCATAAAAGCAAGAAACATTTCATAAAAGTTTATTTCAATCTTGCAGGTGTTTTTCACTGGAAATCTCTCATCATCTCTTTCCAGTCTGTCACAAACAGATATTAATTGTGTAATTTTTCTAGAAGAGGATTTTAGATTGTATGATTTATGATTTAATATGAATGACTTTACTGATTTGACTGATTCTGTAAGCCCTGTATTACTAATGATGCACTCTTTCCACAAGGCATAATTCACTTTCTCACCTCTTTTTTTTTTTTTTTTCACGGTACTTTCTCTGCTTTTGGGTCCCATCAAGTATTAAGCTGTGGTTAACTTCTGTGAGAATAATCGTACTGCTTTTCAGTGACATGAAAACTATAACTATGTTTCACTGGTCCTGTTATGAAACCCTGAACAAATTTCCAAAATCAACCAAGCCTTCATCCTCTGGTAGAGGGGATGTTGTCAGTGGAGAAGGATGTGCATTCCATCTCTTAGTCCTATTCATCAATAGATGGCAGCAAATAGCTCTTTTACCTCTGATCTCTAGACCACAGGATTGCACTCATTTATACACTTAATTAATGCTCTTTTTATCATTTTGCCTTTCCCTCTAAAAGGGTCATGAACATGACAGTATGTGACAATGTAGCTACGCTATAGCTCATACACTACTTAAGCAGATAGGTAGCTTCTTTTTCAGCTCTTTCTAAGGAGTATTCTTATGGTTTCATTGACAACTGCAAGCAGACAGACTGTCAAGTTTAAGTTCGCAAAGAGAATACTTCTCATACATAGAAAATACACTGAAATGGTAGATTCACAGGCAGAAATATTCCATATTTAGTTAACATTAATTATCTTAACAAGAAAACAGAGCTTAAAATCGTTGCACAATATTTTCACAAAGATACTTCTCTTTTGTTCCTCACTATCAGGTTTTGGAAAAGATTTTGCTCAAGTTAGACATTTCTGATATTCTTTGTGCAGATTGTCACATGTAAAGCTCCTAGGGCCTAATTAGGTTGGAGCTAAAGGATATGTAATCATCTCTGAGAAGGCAAAGCTTCCTAAAACTGCAGGAAATCTTGACAAATTCTATTGTGCATACTCAGAATAATTTTTCCTTTACTTATGTACAAACTGTCCCTGAAAAAAAGATTTAGATTTCTAATTTCCTTCCTTCCTTCCTTCCTTCCTTCCTTCCTTCCTTCCTTCCTTCCTTCCTTCCTTCCTTCCTTCCTTTCTTCCTTCCTTCTTTCCTTCCTTCCTTCCTTCCTTCCTATAATAAAAAATATAAATTAAAAAATTAAAAAATTAAAAAATAGCATGACTCCAAATTAGTAAACATTACACTGGAAATATGTTTGTAAACTATGTAGAGTGAAAGAAAGAAATAGTGGAAAAATAAATCTTACTCTTTCTTAAATAAAAACATCTCTAGAATTTAGAATTAAAGAAATTTTAAGTGAATGAAGTGATTGTAAAGTAAAAATTTGTGGCAAAAATTTTTGACTCATTATTATTACACATGCAAACTTCATATTTAAATACTGCTATTCAATAATAATATATCTATCCTGAGAGATAGAGTAGCTCTTGAACTCAGTTATTAGAGTAGTTGCAAAGAAAATCCAGCTGAATCAGTAAAATATGCTGAGGGAACTTTGTTAGAAGTCTTCGGTGAAGTAAATTTTCTGGTATCTGTGATAATGACTTTTTTTTTTTTTTTGCCTTATACTATATTAAGAGTACTCTTCCTCACAGAGTTCTTGAGATGTTCTTGAGATACAAAAAGGAGAATATGGTACAAAAAAAGATGAATAGATGGCTAAAATACTGCAGACACCTAAAAGGTAGATGTTGATGCACTCTACAATAGAAAATGAAAAAAAAAAGTCAGTTATTCTATCTTCTCTGTGTAACAAAAATAGTTAATTATTTCCTACTGAAAACTGTCAGTCAGATTCATTAATAATTAAAAAAAAAAAAAAAAGGAGCTGGAAAAAATGCCTCATTTTCATACAATATCTCTTCTGGTTTAGGGAATCCATTTACCAGTTTAATACATTTCACCATAGTGAAAGTTATATGAAATACACTTCTTTTTCTCCCCAGTAAGACAGTTATTTTTTCTTATTAGGAAACTGAATTCAGCTTGGAGAGACCTGGCAAACAAAAGATATAAACTTTCCAAAGAAAAGTATAAGAAAGGAAGGAAGAAGAACAATCACAATATATCACACTGCACCATTTAAAATAGTCCACAGAGGATAGATGTTGAAATTGCATTTAAACAATTACTGATTTGAAATGAATTTAACATAAGCTGTATAATTTATTAAGTCTGGAAGCATTCAACCACTTTAGCCAACAAGTTACAGAAATTTGGAAGGGAAAATGAGACTACGTCTTCATTTACTCAAGATGTCCTTCATTTGTTATTAAAGTTTTAACTCATATACATTTAAATTGTGATAAAATTAATTTCCTATACTAATCATACAATTTTCTCTTGTGATATTTAACATGTCATATGTGAAACAAATTACAAAAGGTCATAATATTTTACTGCTGCATTTTGAGCCAATGTTGTGATGGAACTGAAAAACTGTGTTCAAGGTTCAAACTGTTTATTTTGTCCTTGCTACATTACCTATGATTAAGAACAATGCTAGCATAACAAGTACTCTTTTATGAAATCAATGAGGCTGAATTGCCAGTGACTAGTCCAGCATTCCTGGTATCATCTTTTTTTTTGTTTTGTTTCCTTAAGCTTCACACTTCCATGTATTTTCAGAGAAAGCATTATGTGATAAACCATCATTGAGACATTATTAGACAAACAAATGTGTTTCAGCAAAGCAAAATTCAAGGGCATCTACAATAGACATTATATAAGGATGAAACAACTTTAATATTTCTGTGTAGTGCTATCATCATAGAAATATCCGAATTGCATGTTGGGTTATATCAAAGATGTTTAATTACATTATTTATATTATATATACTATTTACAAATATTATTTTTTACTGTTGCTTTATTTATTTTTATTAGGGAATTTTGTTTTACTGGTGACTTACCCGTGCAATCAGCCCTGTATGAAACAGTCTCTAATAGATAAAGAGTCAAAGTTGAAGATATAGTGTAAAAGATGCATAAATGTGAAGTAAAAGTGGGATTTTTTAATCTTTGCAATCAGAGAACATTGTATGCATTTTCAACTGAGGGAAATCAGCAACTGATGTTGCTGATTTCAGCTGAGCAACTGATGTTGCAGTATTTTACAGTAAAACTAGGGGCGAAATATAGTCTGCTGTGCCTAAATTCTGTGATTCAGGAAATGAAACACAGAAATTACTTCATGAGGTCTTTATATTTACCCCTGTTTGAGCTTCTTTTCTTAGCACCATGTAAAGCAATATGAGGATAAATTCATACCGCTTGATCATTGCCTCAGGAACTAGCACGGAAGAGCTAGTTCTCTAGCGGTGCTCTCTTTTCCCTAGCTATACAGGTATTTCAGCTATTACTTAGTGATTGACTGTACACTGAGGGCACAGTATTCTAACTGTGCCCTGCAGGCTCTCTCTGTGGGCACTTTCTGTGAAGGAGTGGATAAAAAGTGGCACTTCATGTGGCAGGACAAGGGCTAACTCTCGGAACCACTGGTCTCTCCACAATCCATCTCCCAGGCCTATGGACTCTCCAGTAGTTGATTCCATTCCAACTGGAAGTTGGTTAGCATCACATACAGGTATAGAGAGGAATACTCTCTATACCTGTTACAATAGTTACAATAAATTTTATAGAGAAATTTTAATGGAGAATTTTTAATCAAAAGCTAGAATCTACTACAGTGATCAAGCACAATATTTGGCTGGAGAATTGTCCTGACCATAAGCTTGCTTCCATGAAGCCAGATGTTTTCATCTTTCCTCCTTTCTCTCTCCCCTTTACCCCAGGCTTTTCCCTAAGCATTCCATTATAAGTTTTGCACAATTCATACAAGGCCATTACAATATTCCATTAGTTAGTTCTTTTCTATTAGACTGAAAATATTGTTTCCTCTTTCAGAAATATTTTTGAAATATTGTTTCCTCTTTATCAGTTAAAAAGTTATGCTTGCACTTTCTTAAGATTCACCTCGAATATTTCCTTCAGAGGCCCATGCATCAAAGACCTTCTCTTTGCTATTGTCTCTGTTATATATTTTTCTTTAGGGTTTGTGTTTCTGGGTATTTATGACTTGTCCTTTCTCTTGTCCTAGGCTTTTGTGCTGAACAGACACTAGACATCCCAGAAATCTTTACACTCATTGCCAGTGTTTACAATACAAAAACAAACAAAGAATGCCATCCCAATATAGGGGAAAAAGCAGAAAACCAATGATATGAGGTAGGATGTGAATAAAGAAACCAAAGAAGAGGTATATCCAAACAGACTTGAGCAGAAACAACACAATACAACAGAGAAAACGATTAGGGCAAATACAGGAACTCCCCTTCAATCTTGTTGCATGCACATCCGAATGACGTCTTCAGGTCTAGAAATGCGTTTTTTCCTGTGTTACTCTTTGTCAGGGGTCTTTCTTGATTGTAGATCAGTCTCTGGGAAACTATTAAAAAATATTCTGTACAGCATAGTGCTAGTTGAATGTGGCCCACTTCAAAGAACACCATAAGATTTTAGACAGGTTGCATTGAATATTTGTTTGCAATTTTAGGAATCTCAGATCTATACAGTAAATAACTATGGACTGCTGCTTTCATTTTTTCTTTCCACATTCCACACATGGAGATTTTAATGCTTAATATCAAATAGATTTGATGATACACAGGGCTTAGATTTAACAAAGTATATTAATACAATAATACAGAGAAATCATACAAAAAGTGTTACACTTTGCAGAATATAGCAATTGAAATATACAATTCAGTTTTAATACAATTGTGGTTCTCACTTCTGGTCACTATAGTAGCTCACCACCCCAATGCTGGGCATTCTCAGTCAGCAGCAAGGAGCTTTGAAGGTACCTGGAAGCTGGGTCAAGACTACTGCTGTCTTCAAAATGCTTTTCTTCAACTATTCAATTTTTATACTTTGTGTTGGACATGGGCTGTGACTGTACTCAGGACCAGCTCCTACGGCACCAAAGAAGACTCAAAGTTGAACTGAAATAGTGCTCTTGGGTGCATGGACAGAGAATACAGCTGGAGGCCCCAGTGGAGGCTATGTTAGGGAATACAGACCTGTTAAGTCTGCTCTTACTGTTATGTAAGATCTTGTGCAGTCAAGGATAGACAGAATAGACAGGAAGCCCTGTAAGTTCCATATAGTAGCTCACCATTAGACAGGCTTAATAGAAGAAATCTCTAAATGCATTTTATTAGTTAATTTCAAGACTATATAAAAAGACACTAAGTTCTTGTGTACTATATTTGCACAGCTTTCTTAGAGGATAACAAGCTAATGCTGCACCATAGTCATTTCCTTAGTAACCAGAATTTGCTGCACAGTAGTAGAAAGCCACTGTTACCAGATGCGCCAACTGTGCCACCTGCTCAAGGGAATGCTTCTTGTCCATGCACAAGTAGCCTCTCAGAGGTGTGTTGAAGAACATCATCACAGTAAAGGTGAGCAGCCAGACCACCTCACCATGACATTTCCAATTGCAAACAGAATGACATGCTACCTTGGTTGTGTGTGTCTATCATCTACTGCAACTGCAGAGAATTGGATGTGGAAAAATATTGAGGGAATAGGTGATGGGGACTGGCCAGACTGTTCTGTGGCAATTTGACCTAACTGTACTATACATCATGCCCATCTTATGGCCATGTCATGTACACCACGCACAGAGACTCTGTTTGTTATCATACATTGTACCACCTGATGCTTACGTACTGTTCACCTGCTATTACCACCAACTGAATTGTAATACAGGACAATCATGTGCTTAGTAGTTGTATAAGAACATAGATTTCCTTTCCCCCCACACTTCTCACTGTGGACTGTTGCTCAGAGGTGCCTGCAATCTCCTCATCTTTCTGCCGGCAGTTTCTTCTGCCGGGAAACTGAATAATATAATCATTAATATTAATTATATTAATTATATAAAATATAAATATAAATCTATATTTAATATATTTATATAATATTTATTATATTAATTTAATAATTCATTATTGATTATTAATATTGATATAATCTCTCATGCCTTTACCTCATCTTCTATATTTACAAAACACTTATGATCCCATAGCATCCATTTTATAAATTTTTTTTGCAAATCCAGAAAGACTTACGTTAATTCATGCCTGTTTTCTGTTCAACAATATACCGCTTTTGACTCTGACTTGCATGCTCATTCATCATAGTGGATGAAGAAAAATGGGGATTTTATCACAATACAAGTTTTCTTTGAAACTAATGGCTAACTGTTGAGTACAGCCTGAGCAGTAACAAGAAACCTGAGCTACATTTAGTTTTATAGCATTTATGTTACACAGGACATCATTGTTTGCTCCCTTCTTTCTGTATATTCGTGTTTCTATGCTGTACTGAGTGCTCTTACTAAGGTACTACAACTCTGTAGGTGAAATTGAAATTAGAAAATAGATCTTTACAACATCGTATTGGTTTGCTAATTTTCTTTTAATACACATTCTGGTTCTGAAGTTCATATATTCTAAGCCCAAAGGTACTAAGTATTCTTATGTTACTAATGTAGTTCCTTATATTTGTCATGTTATGCGTATTCAGCACTTCACTGAAATATATAAAACTATATTGCAAGGAACACTCTAAACACTGCTAATAAAAAAAAGGAAGAAAAGCATTTGCAGTGGAATGTGACAGATTTCATTATGACATGATTGATACAGTTAATAGTTTAAGAATTTTATTACTGTGATCCTAATTAATTTCAATTGTTCTATACAGTATTACGTTTTTTCCTGTTATGTAGCTAGAGCATAGCTCATCACAAACTGCTATTTGGAAAAACATATTAAAAAGTCTCTCATCATTAAAAAGATGTTGCTGGTTACAAAGCAACTTTTAAGGATATTATCACATTTCTGAACACTAGTTTTGCTTTTTAGCATTAATTTAGTTCATTTGGAAAGATATAGTTTCATATTCCATTCCTGGAATATACTGACTATAACTTAAAATGCTGAGAGTGCCAAAGAAGCTCAGAAAGTTTCAGGGAATTTCTTCCTATATTGAGAAAACAAGGTAAAATGCCAGAATACCTATAAATATCAGTTCATGGCTGAAGTGTTGGTATTTCAGTAGTATATCAAGATGACTAAATTTTCTTTCTTTTTGTTTTTTAACCTGGTGACTCTGGAATTGGATGCTCTGAAACTAATAAAACCTTTAAATAGTAACACGTTCCAATGATTATGGAAAGCCCATTTGTAACTTGTGTTGTGCTGAAAAAAAAAAAAAAAAAAAAAAAAAAAAAAAAAGTTTAGTAATCTCTGGTTACATGAGAGGTAAAATACCTTGGAAAATACCTGGAAAAGAGATGTAAAGTGGAAGGGGAAAAACATTTAACGGTTTAGACCTAATGACTTCATTGAGATAAGGTGAAACTGATTTCAAAGATCATGTCTGCTTAAATCAGAATAGACAATCTATCAGTATTGAAAGAGGCTATCATTGATCACAGTCCACTGATCATCCACAGACTACCTTCCTCCAATTTTCCTAGGAGCAGATGGATTTCTTCTATTGTGTATAAATAAGTAACTTATTATAAATTGAATTAGAAAGAGAGAGAAAGTTCTGGGGAAAAAAAACAGCCTACTTTCTTCATTATCTTACTATGTTTTTAACAGAATGTATTGTCTTAGGCTCTTACATTATCTAGGACTGCCTGATCTTAGACACATATAGTATTTTTCAGTCTCAATATGTAAAGTTAGACACCTAATCACAGTTTTCTAGACATGTTCATAATCATTCTAGCCTAAGTTAATGGATGACTAAGAAAACTTTGATTCACAGATAGACTAAAAGACATAAAATTCTACTCGAGTTCCAAACTAATGCATTAGATATGGTTGAAACACTTAAATAAAAGAGAGCATTAAATTCAGTGCATGAAGCTGTCAAATGCTTAAATACTTAAGCACTCCCATATGAAACAGGAATGTTACAGCTTCTTTTCGTTATGTGGATATTTTAATCCATGATTTCACCTGTTTTTCAAGTTTACCCTAGCCAAATTATAGGATGTATTTGGAAGCATTCTGTATTTGGAAGAAAGAGGGGAAAAAAAATCTTATTTTTTTCCCACACTTCCTATTAAAGCAAAGAATGTGTCAGTAGTATGAGAAAGATTCTCACTTCTGTGTCCCAAACAGCACCAACTTTTTCAGCCTTTCCTCCTATCACAGATGATCAATTCCCTTATTCATCTTTGGGTCCTTTCAGTGCACTAGAAGTATGTCATTGTCTTCTTTGTAACACAATATGTCATTATCTTCCTTGTACTGACAAGCCATACCTGGATGCAGCACTCCAAGTATGGTCTCACCAAGTATGCTGTAGGGGGAAAGGTCACCTTTCCTGGCCTTCTGGCAATGTTATGCCTAATGCACCCAGGATACCACTGGCCTTCTTGGCCGTAAGGACATATGGTTGATTTATAGTCAATTTGTTGTCCATCAGGACTTCCACATCCTTTTTCACAGAACTTCCTTCCTGCAGGTCAACCATCAACCTGCACTAGCACATGAGGTTATTCCTCCCTAGATGCAGGACTCTGCACTTCCCTTTCTTGAACCTCATGAGGTTCCTCTCCACCCATCTCTCCAAGCTGTTGAGGATTCCATGTTTTTCCATACTTGTCTTCTCCACCTGCCTCAGGAGCTTAGGCTCTAACATTTCATGGTCATCATTACTGTAGTCACAGCTGTCTTTTAATCATTTTCATAAGAAAGCTCTTTATTTTTAAGTTGCAGGACAGATAACTTGTACCGTCATGCTACATCTGAAGTTAGCCTGACAAGGACCTGTGTTATAACCACTCTTCTCACAGTCCTCCTCATCTTTTCTAAAGAAATGTTTCACCTGTTTCTCCTATCTTTTCCCAAAGACCCACTATTCATCCTTCACAATATTCCTCTTGTGCATGCTGTCCTGGTATATCTTTGCAATGCTGATGAAAGCAGAGCTTTCACTGTTTTCCTGTTCCTCCCATTTCTTTCCCTTGCTGCATGCATTAGAGCATAGGCACTTCTGCATACTAGTTACTCAACTTTTTCAACAATTACTTTTTCCAATTACTTTTTGTCCTTTATGCTTCTTCTTTATCTCTGTTCTTGTGCTTTGATCTGTAGACTTTGATTTCCTTTCTTCAATGGATCTTACTACTAACCTAGTGAGAAGTGCTTTATGCTTTTACCCTGTTTTACCAGGTGCATTCTCATCAGCAGCTCTTGTTCCTTAAAGTGTGTCTCATGGGTGAATGAACCAAAGCCTTGTCTGATAGCAGCTCTGCAAGTCAATTGACTTGCAAGATGCATGTGAATCTGTCAGAGTCTTTTTTTTCCCTTTACCAGTACGACTGAAGACATCACCACTTGGGTACTGTCTCACATAGCACTAAGAGTCCCAAGCTTATATGATCTACTGTCCTGAGAAACTTTTTCCTTCAGCAACTCAAGATAGCTTCTGAACATCTCTCCTTCTGCCTGCCATGAGGCTTGGGCTCTTGATCCTGCCTGATTTCTGCAAAGATCCTTTCTCTTCCCCATACATGCTTCCTGATGCCATGTAGTCTGTTCGCTTCCTGATGCCATGTAGTTTGTTTACTTCCTTCACACCTTCCTGTGGCTTAGCAGCTCAAACAGAGCACTTCTCCATCTGAAGCTGTTGTTATTCCCACTTCCCATCTTGAAGAATAGCATCAGTCACAACCTGCAGCCTGAGATTTGATGATAATGTCCTCCTTAGAGGATATTCCTGAATCAAGGCCTCTGATAGCCTAGATACTTGGTCTGGAAGACTATGTCCTTTGGTATCCATCGCTGTACTGAGTTGACTAGCAGGATCCAGCAGTACATCTGAGCCTTCAGTTTATGTCCTTTCACACCAACTGTCTTATGAGCTGCCTTGGTCTTGTTTATATGTCCTATTTTATATGTCCTAAAAAAACAGCAAGATGAGAGCTTTACAATTTCACTGCACAATTCAGAGGAAGAAATATGAAACTAAGATATTTGTATGGCTGAATGTGCTGAAGTGTTGAGCTCTGTTTATTCCATGCAAAAAAAAAAAAAAAAAAAAAAAAAAAAGGAACAATTTCTACTCTTAGGAACAGTGAATCTGTACTCTTCTATAACCACTATGGGAAAATAGTACCCAGGGACATCAATGTAATCTGAATTAAGATTTAATATCAGTAAGTATTCAGAGTGGAGGAATAATGAACACAATTAAGTTATCCAGTTTTGAAGAGAAGTCCTTGTCTGACTTTGACTCAGAATGATTTGTAGTTTGTTTCTCCAGTGGCAGCTCATTCATAGCTTCATACCTGCTTTAGCAACGTTCTTTTGAATCACCTGATGTTGGATTTACCTTTGGCTTTCTTTTTCTGATGATTAAACATTTCATTAAACTCATTTAAATATGCATGCCCCTGACTTTTATGAATCAATTATTTCAGACCCAATAACCCATTTTCAAATCCTGAAAACTAATCTCCAGTCTGCTGATCTGTTTCTATAAAAAGAAATTTTGAATATCATTGTGCAGCTACATAAAAAAAGACCTTTCTTTCTGAATGATCATATAATATTATTGAATGCTTAAAAATATATATACCATAAGTCATATTGCAGTGTTTTTTTGTTATAGCTAGTGACTAATAAATGTTCCACTGGGCAGTAATATTATGTACTAAGTACTGTATACTGTAGTTATTCTGATTTTCCAGTTCACTGGCTTGATATTTACTACCATCTCTGTAAACACTGTGTATTCAAAAACTAATGAGTTATTTCCATTTTGGGGAAATTTTAACTGTACAATGTAAATATAAGAGATTCTTTTTTTCAAAGTGTACAACATATTTTGGACTCTGTAAAGAAACTTGTTACCCTTTGTTAGATTCTATCTAATTTAAAAAATCTATTAATATTTAATTTGTATTCTTTCCTGTATACTCTGTACAAATTACTATTTATTTTGTAAAATTTTATGAAATGGCCAAAAAGCATAGATAATAACTTAATTAGCAATGTATGGCCTCAGCTGGAGGTATCTATATACTCCAAGAATCAAAGCTCTTATGAATAAAAGGAGTAATATATGCATAACACGAACTTTATTGTTACTTTATAAGGCTGACTAGAGTATCTTCCCTACTTTATGAAAAACACAGTAGCAGCATCCAAATTAATCTGGTATGGCTGCCATCTGAAAACTGTGCTCAGATTCACATAGATGATTTGGTTCAGATTGTAGGAAAAGCCTGTTTTGATCTTCCCCACTGAAGTATCTTTTTTTTTTTTTTTTTCTTGCCTGATACTTTTGCAACTTTATTTTCATTTGAAATGACTCTGTGTTCTGAACCACACCACTGCTCATGGAATACTTTTTTTCCTCTGATAAACCACTGTTCTAAGATCCCAAAGTATTTTTTTTTTGGCCAAATTCTTTTTGAGTTTTCATATATGAAAGGATATTTCCAACTGCCTTCTGTGCAAAGTATGTTTAAGTCTTTTGATTGCACCGTCTTCGACATTTTGGCATGTGTCCTATCAGACAGAATATGTACAGAGTATAAAGAAAAAAACAGCTACAAAAAAAAAGATACCCTTCTTCCTATTTTCTTGTGTGATTCTGGAAACGTATGGTGTAAAGTTGCAATACTACTCCACCATTTACTTAGTATAATTAAGTATAAGGAAGTAATCAGATCCCCAACATTCAGTTGCAAAATAAAGGATATTTCTCAGAATAGCTACTCAGTATCTGACCTCATTTCTCATGCTCAAGAGAAGCTTAAAAGGCTCAAAGACATACTAGAAACTATATTCATAAGCTCAGTGGTCCAGTGCGATCTCAACAGTGACCCTGGTTTTATGATATTTTACAGTCTATTCCACACACCAACCCTAGTGTCAACCCCTACTATTATTCAGATAATCTGTTTCTCCTTTTCTTGTAAGAGAGAATGATCTCCTTATTTTTGCCATTAGAAGCACCTTCTTTCACTTGCATGGCTATGGATGACCTCTTCTGTCAAACTGAATGATTAACTGAATGATTAACTTAACTTGTATTAAACTCAGAACAAATTGTTTTCAGCCTGCTTGTAATTTCAAGTTTGTTGCTTCTATTTCAAATCTCAAAGAGGGCTTGTCTGTTTCTTTTCTGAATACACAGCTGGTGTGATAAAGAAGTATACATTTTTCCCGCAAACACAGCCTCATTTTAATTATAGCAATACTAATACCCGCATTGGAGGCAAGAGGACTGATTTTGCCATTGTCTTACAGGTTTAAATCAAAATGTATTTCACAACTAAGTTTTGATAATATCATTCAGTGTCTTTATCCAAAATATTCAATATCTTTAATCACTGATATTTTAGTCCTTGATGAATAAAGATAAACTTGCACTTTAGAATCAGAAATTATGCCAGAGTCTATGATACAATGCATAGATATACAACTATATAAAGTACAAAATTAAAAATTGGCTTTATTGTATCCTGCTAATTAGGGGCAAAAAATATGAATTAGTGATCTCAGGAATTTTTTTTTCTTCTTTTTTTAATTTGTTTTGACTCACTACATTACTGTAAGCAATTTAAACTTAGGGAGACTTATTTATATTTATCTGGAAAACAAAGTATATTTATATATTCCAATAATTTAAACTTCAAACACATTTGTAGAACACTTTCAAAGATAAATCTATCTATCTATCTATCTATCTATCTATCTATCTATCTATCTATCTGTGTAGACCGATCTCTATATAAATTATATTTAGTTCTGGGGAGGAGTTACTATATTTAAGTGTTGCTATCTGTAAGACCTTACCTTTATTTTAGAACATACAGTTTTAGGCTTAGAGGCATTAATTTTCACCCATTAAAATAAGTCACATACTATAACGAATTTGCTTTAAATTAGAATTTCATTGAAGAGTGATGATTACATCTGAATAAAGCAGCAGGGTAAGTTCACAAGGTTCCTACAGAGTGGGAATTAAAGATAGGAGGCAGAGCAGCTCTGTGGGGACTTAACCTCACCTAATCATAACTACTCCTGAAAAATGCTTTATTCTGACCTTTGATTTTATTTCATATAAAATAAATCATTTTATGTTTTTCAAATCAACAAAATTTAATTAAAAAAAAAAAAAAAGCTTGGCACTTGGCACTTTACTCAATGTTCAGTAACATTTAGTATCAAATTCCCAGATTTGTTTCCATCCATATTTAAAGGCTTAATCAAATCAATCTTAGAAAGAATGTTACATTATTTAGTGAACAAAAATCAATTTATTGAAAGTGTTGCTTGTAATAAAGAGATATATAAAACACCAGACCAATTTCTTTTCTTTTTTTGAATTCTTGCTCTTGTTCCTGTTCTATGCTCAAATTAGAGCTACAAGTGCATTAACTAAATTGACCATACATATCTTTTGAAGATAGTTTTCCTTGCAGTAGCTTAGGTAAATTGTTTGTCCATCTGTTATCCATTTTTGTCTTAAAGAATTTTTGTTCATAAACATAGTTTATGACAAGTGGAAAGTCTGGAAGAACTCTTCCAGACAACAAGAAACAACAAAACAACAACTAAAGTCCTAAATAATAGAGTTCATCTATTATTTTACAGACAGTACTGTTATGCATCCTTACCTTTCCTAGGCTAATATAGGTCATTAATAAGCTCTCCGCTGAACTTATTGAAAGGCTCCTCCAGGACTTTTAGGGTTAAGAACGTTCTTTTAATTTCTGGTCTTTAATTTCCGGTTTTTGTTTCACAAAGATAAACATGGCCTCCAGATAATATTATTCCTGAAAGTTCTTTGCTTTCCTCTCAAAAAAGTTTCTCTT
>NW_020455668.1:223832-244756 GCF_003342845.1 Nothoprocta perdicaria | reverse complement strand
TTTTTTATATGCACGCATATTGTGGTTTGATAGGCGGTGTAGGGTGCAAATTTGGTAAGAGATGAATTCCCTCACGTTACATTCCATCCTCAAAGCTTAGAGGAACTGGGGGCGGCCGAACTCATCTCTTAATCAGGATACCAAATACTGTGGTAACTATAGGCCCGACTCTAGCAGTACCAAATTCACGAACAGTCTGTTGACTAGATGTCCAACTGCCTTCAAATCATGCAGTTGAGTTCACAAATTGCACAATTTATTCAAATGCAACATTTAGAGAAAAGGTTTTGAATGTCAGTATAGGAAATTCTCTACTACAGTGTGGGGTCCTTAGCTAGTGCCTAGTGTACAAATGTACAATCATCACTCACTCCAGAAGATGGGAGAGGGCTCTTAACCTTGAGGAGTCTTCTCAGATGGTGTCCTGACTGGAGGAGAGGAAGGAGAGTTCAGCCTGTCAACTGATCCACTGATCCAAGTTATGATGGAGTCCTCCCTCTTTCTTCTTTCCTTCTTCCTTCATTCTCCTTCCCTCATTTCCCTTTCCCTCATTCCTTCTTCCTACTTACTACCCTTCTTAGTTCACCTTTTATATATTTTCTCTTACATTTATGCGGAGCTTGAGTGACTCTAGTCATTGCATACTTCAGTTATTCATTGGTTTAAAAAGTCTCCAGAGTTAATTGAAAATCTAGAGTGCATGCTCAGTGAGGAAGAGCCGTTCCTTGAAAGCATATAACTTCTAGGATTGGGTTGTGTATTGGTGTCATGTGAGATTCCATCGGAAGGGATTGATTTTCACTATTGTTGGCCCAGCACCAGACATCTTATCTTGTGTGGCTTATCAGCTGCATGGTAAGGCCAGGTGTTCACCTCTGCGGGGAGTACAACAGAGTTTGGCTGTGGTGTCTTCACTCCTCTCCACCCTCCATTCACTCTTCAGCTGTACGGCACCACCTCTGCAGGGAAGCCAACAAAATCTGGCCATGGTGTCTCAGTTCTGCTCCCTCTTCATTTACTCTCATTAGTGTGTGCCAGGAGAGCAAACTGAGTTGTCAAGGGAATCGTGAAGTAGATATATATATACATCACAGAATCACAGAATATTCAATGTTGGAAGGGACCTCTAGAGATCATCCAGTCCAACCTTCCTGCTCAAGCAGGAACACCTACAGCATGTGGCACAGGGTGGCGTCCAGGCGGGGTTTTGAAGACCTCTAGAGAAGAAGATTCCACAACCTCCCTGGGCAGCCTGTTCCAGGGCTCTGTCACCCTCACAGAGAAGAAGTTCCTCCTCACCAGGAGGAGATGAAACCTCCTGTGTTCCCACACATCCTGGAAGTGGTCTCACCTGTCTCTCACCTCAAGCAAGACTCTGTAACGCCATTACTTCTGTTAGGCCCTTGTGTTTCTCTAATTTTCCCATTCTTTAGCAATTCTCTCACAACACAGTCATACACCCCCCTAACAACTATATTATTTTTTATTTTTAACAAGAATATCTTGTGATTTTCCCTTTTTTTTTTTTTTTTTTTTTTGGGGGGGGGCAGGGGATGAGTGAAGAGTAAACCGTTTTAATCAAATTTTTCTCAATCTGTAACTTTCTGTTAAGGTAAATATTACTTAATCTCCAGTATCAATAAGCCAAATACCGCTGCTACCTTTTTAGACCAAACACAACCAAAACACTTAGAAGGAAAATAGAAATTGCTGTTTATGCAGAAAAGTCTGAAAGTCTCCTTACTTTTGTTAAAAACAAGTCACTGCATATATTGTCAAATACAAGAACTCTAAATTAAAACTTTTACTACAGAAATGTTAATTTCATATAAGGAAGCTACATACAATTTCATAAAAATCTTTGAGGGTGCTTATTTAAGAGCATGTATAACCAACATTGTATTTTCAATGCACTAGCTACTGGAATGCATTCTGGGTTTTCCATTTATTTTTCTTGAAGAAAAATAGAAGCATTCTGAACATGATTCGTGTGTTGCATTATGATAAGCAGCATCTTCTGCTGAAGGAATGTATTTCCCTCTACTTACTGAAAACAAGCTCCTGATTGCTACCTGAGCTTTAGACATCTCCAGTTTTAGAGACCTGATTAGAAATGGATGGTCATTAAAGACAGGACAGAGCTAAGTTCAATGGACCAAAATAGGAAGTTTATGAAGCACTTGTGTAGATTTGCTAATTTGAGGTTATTTTTCAATTATTAATTAGCATTTAGTGACCATTTAGTGAATACACACATATGTCAATTTTAGCATCATGAAAAGTTCCAGGACCAGCAAACTTAACTGTCTGTAAAGTGATAGCCACACCTTTATATATGCATGTTTGTTTCCAACAATTAATAAAGGGAAAATAAAATTAATGCATGGGACTTGCATAATACTTCTACCCTTCTGGACTGCAACCAGAGACTAAAACTATAAAATAATCACTTTCCACCAGTCATCCAACCATCCATTTCACCAGCTAAGTGAACCGCAAGAATAGGGAACTAATGATAGAGATCTTAATAAAGATACATTTATATTATACACATGAGGAGGTTGTGTTGGCTTGCTTTATAGATAATGAGGAGGAAAAATATGCAGAATGCCTAATTGATTCTGTATATCTAGAAACGCCTCTGTTTTGATACATTCAGATGTAAGGGGGGGATTCAACTCCAGATCATAGAAAACAATATTTACGCACCAAAATTTCAGGGTTTATATGCGACCTAAGTTTCTACCATTCTGTTACAGGAGAAAATGTAATTGGGATTTTTTAACCCCAGAGTTTTACTCACTGAAGTATAGACATCTAATTATAACAATYTGCACACTAGCTAGGTGACTAAGCTTCCATAATAGACTATGCAAACATATTCAGTACAGTCAGTGGATCTTGTTTTAGGTGTCCATAAAGTTGTACTGTGCTGTTTGAGATGCCCTGCAGCATCCCCCTGGCCTCCAGTTGCCAGTTTTGAAGGACGAAGGTACACTGTAGTTCCTGTCAAATTTTTCAGCATCAGGCAAACATCTTGGATATCTTACAGAGTGGGACTCAAGACTATATTTAGACGGCTGTATTGACTCTGTCTCCACTGAATATAATATTTATTCAGTTCACGATGGCTTTAATAACTAGTTAAATGTGACTACACCTACTTCTATGCATTTGAATTTAGATATCTAACCTGGACCTCTGACCCATCCCTGGTGTTAAATATGCAATTTTCCTAATCCATGTACAGTACAGTCAGATCTTATTTGTCAACATAAGTTTATTTTTTTTTATCACATTCACAAAATTCATTTTTTCCTGACAAAAAGTAAAACTTTTAATGCTGACTTCTTTTCTGCTACACAGATAACAAATCGGCTTGGCTGACCCTCTCAACTTTGTCTCGGGTTTCTGCTTCTATTTAGCAATTGTATAATTGCTAAATCCTTAGATAACACCTGAAATCAGAAGAGGCAGAGTTAAACTCCCTTCTAGTTCTTGATCTGTAAAATGTGACAGCTGCTAAGAATATATCCTTTATTAAATATATACACCATCTTTTAGTATTAATACTTTACTTGAAAATGGCAGAAAAAAAAAGAACAGTTTTAAGAAAGTCTTCTTAAACTGTATCTTGCATCAGACCTACTCATATTCAATATCTCCACCAAACTTTGCGTAGGTAGTCATTTTTAAAGACAGGTTTTCAGTCAGAGCTAAGAAAGGGATTCAGACATAATCCAGATTTAGAACATTCCTCGTGTGATAATAAGCAGAGATATTTCAAAAGGAAAGATACTTTTTTATAAGGTATTTTAGAGACCATAAGCAACTTAAAAACAAAAAAAAAAAGTGAGATTTTTCTCTCTGGCATCACTTCAAGCACAGTTTTGGAACATATTTATTCTCTAACAGGCATGTCTATATGTAAGATATCCTGTAAAAGAAAACACAGGAAAAATTAGTCCCTGCTTTCATCACTAGGTACTATATAATTTTCCTCTCTCTGTTTCATGAGGGTGGACATGAAAATATTCCATTTCACAGCTCACATATAAGCAATCATTTTATATTTGTCCTTCAGTCCTATATTTCTATGTTTCTGTGATCTATGTTTCTATATTACTTGCAAACTTGGTAAAGCATCTCTCCATGTAGTTTCTCCAAGTTAGACTATGCATACAGTTTTCGCAGTTTGTGTTAATTGTACTAAAAATATTGCAAATTCTGATACTTTGTTAATAACTTAGAAAAATATTGCACAATCTCTTAAATTATTAAGTTATATACTTACATAAACAAAGAAATCCTTTACAATGACTGTAAAGGAGAAGGAAATACTGTCATTATTGTTCTGCACAGCTTCAGTGCTGCTGATTTAAAGGTCCAAGTAAAAAGTCTTTAGATAATCCATGAGAGAGCTCTCTGTAAACAGATTATGTAGCAATCTTTTTGAAATATAAAATGAAAGATTTTATGATAAAAAAGAGCACTTCAGACTTAGCACCAAAGCATTTTTATCTCTAGCTGCAAACATTTTTCTATTGATTTTGTAATTCTTAGGAATGCAGTGTAGATATTGTTTTGCAATAAGAGATAAAATAAGTCTTATCAATTTCAAATCAATAAAAGTATCAGCAGTTTAAAAAATGGATAAATTTTTCTCAAGAAGATTAGAAAGGGAGAAGTTGTTACACCAAATATGGTACATGCAATTAGGAAGAAAAATGCATTCATAACAATGAAAGAAATTCAGCTTGTAATAAAAGTCCCAAAGAAGGCTGTATGCATCAGCTTGCATCAAAAAAAAAAAAAAAAAAAAAAGCAACACATTCCAATCCTCCCAACACTATTTTTTTTCTGGCAAATGTTGAATTAAAAAATGAGTAAGTAGTCATGTGAATAGACTGTAGTCCAGAAGTTTTCTTTAGGGAGATGTCTCCTCTCCAACTGCAACCATAGGAATCTTACATTCTACTTTGGATAGTATCATAGTTTCCAAAGCTGGAATAGAGATCCCTCCTGTCCTGTTTTTGACTACTTTTAGAGTTGTGGGCCACGAATAAGTACATACGGACTCAGCAGTTAATGTAAGAGTTGCCACAGAGTGGATGCATAGAGGGCCAGAGATAGGGAATGCCTAGAGTCAGTGCTGCCACAGTGATATGGAACAGGGCATCATTTGGAGCAACTTCTCTAATACATTAAAATGTTTGTCCAAGTTGAATCACAGAGGGAGGATAAAACCACCCATGTCTATATTTGTAGGAAGTGCCTGGTGCTTTCCCTGAGATTTGCTGGGATCATTACTCACTTCATAAGCTAGTTGCAATCTAGTTGAGGCACTCGGTCTGCAGGAATTGAACAAACGACAGCTGTCTGCTGGAAAAATGAAGACACAGACAGATTCTTCATGGCAACCTTGCAAAGAGAAGCACCTTAGTACACTCTCCACATGAATGGAGAGACGATTGGGGCTATGCTCAAAAGAATAAAGCACGAAGACTTCTGATATGGGAGAGGCAGGAAGCTTGTTTCTTTTGTCAATAAGAATGTTCTCTCTTCACCTACAGATTTGTTTTTAAAGAAAGAGATATGGTAACATTTGAAGAGAAACAGGTTCTATCAATGGAGGCATCTCGCAAGCTGAGCCTGATCTGAGTCAGTACAGGAGAATATGGGGTGAGCAATAGTCAGAGACACCCTTCTATAGGGCAGAGAGGCATTCCTCTGCTGACGAGGCTTGCTGTCTTATGAAAGCTGCTGCTTGTGAAGAGTGCAGATCAAACATGCAGCAGACTGACTTGTTTGCCTGACTAATTTAACTAGCTTGCCTAGCTAGATACCTATGTAGGCACCAAAGATACTGCTAAGGGAGACCCTGAACACATCAAGAGCTGTGATACATGGCTTGGCTGGTGTTTGGATAAACATCATACCTACAGGGCTATAGGTATGATGTTTATCATACCTACAGGGCTATAGGTATGATGTTTATCCAAACGATATTCACCTTAATCCTGCTACGTAAGAGGCAAGGCTTGGAGAGGAGAGATTTAACCCACAAGCCAATACCTGGTTGTGCAGCTGGAGTCATGGTAGAACCCTGGCTTTTATGATCCCAAGGCCCTCCTGGAGGAACAAAAGTGTTGGAGAGAGACAGTATTCATATCATGAAGTAGAAATAGAACATCTTTGCCAGCAGGTTTGCCAAACTGTTGAGGTCAACTTTTAACAAAAAAAGTTAGCTGTGGGGAAAGGACAAAAGCCTGAAGGGAAATAAATGCCCTTAGGTGAAACATCGAGGAAGCACTCACAAGACAGAGTAATGAGTTAGGATTTCTCATCTTTTCTCAGAAAAGAGCATGGCTGGGTACCAGTTTTAAGCTCCTTTACACAAATAAAAACAATGAAAGGGACAAGAGGAATTAGATTCCCATTGTAAACCACAGATTGGGATTAGAGAGATGCGGTAAAATATTTTCTATGACTGAAATGCTGTAAAAGATAGATATAGGCTTTTAACAACACAGGCCATAAACATGAGGAGCTGCACTCTATGCAAAGTGTTGGCTAACCTCCAAAGAGGTTAGCTTTGAAATAGGTGGTAAACAAGTGGAGAGCTCATATCAAGTATCAGAGCAATATGACTGTCTGAATCAAACTGCTTAATCAGAAGCAGAAAGATGATGCTGTTTGGACACCTGGAAGAAGCTTCATAATTGCAAGCCCTGGTACTTATGAGTAACTGAAACTTGGGTAAAAAGACAATTTGGCTTGTGATTGGTTTAGTCTGACAGGATAATCTAAGAGTGAATAATAAAAGCTTGTTATTCATAGCCATGTTATACACAGATTTTTTTTTTTTTTTTTTTTTTAAGACGAGCAATAGTCAGTTCTAGAAGAGTATCCCATGGTTGTAGAAACAAAATCCCTGTAGTTGACAACAGTTGCACAATCAAGTGTTGACCCAGAGAATCCTTTCAGTCCTACTCAGGCACTTCCCATCACAAGGAGGGTTAAAGACAATCACTGGACAGCCATACGCTTGGCCATTTCCTCCAAATTGATGTAATCACATTAGATGTTCTCTAAGTCTTCCCAGGCAGTGTCTCTAGTACCCATATGGAATAGAACCAAGGAGTAATAATTTGGTGACCAGAAAACCCTCAGCAGCTTCTCCACAACATCCCATACATGAACCCCTGGCAAGCAGCATCATCCTTTGATAGCAGATCTAAATTGGCAGGTGGAGTCTCACAAACAGGCATTGTTTGTGAACTCTTTCCAGTGTTTCTCACTGGAAACACTTCCTCTTCGTGTATTTGTGAAGTTCACCTGGCTCATACACTCCATTTCAGAATGTTTCTGCTTCCTTTTCTTTATGAGGTTAATGAATCAATTCCAAAGTTGCAAGGTTTCCTGGAGCCTGCCTCCTTGGGTCAGAAGTCACCAGCTTCCAGCTTTGGCCATTATGGGAGTGCCACTTTCTGTCTCCACAGGCACTGACTCTGTCAGTCCCTCCACTAGCGTTGAAAGTTTGATCTCAAAAAGCTGCAAGCTCTCAGAGATCTCTGAAGATCTGCCAGTCTCTTTTTCACAATCTCTGGTGCTATACATTCTCATAACCTCCTCCTGCAGCTCTCTGGCAGCTGAGCTCTTCAATGACTGCATAACTCCTGCAAGCAGAGAAACCATCAACTCTAGCCCCAAATGACTCCTCCCTGTAATATGAGACTTGAAGAACTTCTTCCTTTTGAAAGGGAGAAGGGCCTTCTGATGCTACAGAAGTAATTGCTGAAATAGCTGTTGGTGACCATGCCTTGCGGGGCATCACCCTCTTAGCTGAGGGCATATGATCTAACCTGCCCAGATTTACCAGGCTCTCCTTCAAATCAGTCTACAAAAGCTATTGTAGCTGTACTCTAGCCCTTAGGTAGGCCCCAACATTGGCTAAAGAGCATTCAATTCTCTCTAATCAGAAGTCAATAGGAGCAAGGACCACCAGGCAGCCAACAACTTGTTATCTACTTCTAGAATTTCTTAGGAGAAGTCAAACTCTCCTGGATCTGCCCTTCCCACTTCTCCTTACCTATCAGTAATAGACATCTCCAGCTCTTAAAAAGATTCCCAGAAACCTTCCATTACCTTCAAGAAAATCCCCAGAAGTTCCTGATATAAAGTGCAAGCCCATTATACTGCCTACTGCCTCAGCTAATTGTGCTCAGGCACAGCTGAGCAGCAATTTAAGGAGCTGGTCGTCTTTTACTGTGCTACTATGTCTCAGTTGAGAAACAGCACTAGCTGTGATACAGTAGAGAACTCTAACATACTGTAACATATAACCTAAGTATTTTTATTTTATATGTCAATATTAACATGTTAACTGTCTCTGGGATATGCAGCTAGAAATATATCCATGTAGACATACCTTAAAACTTTCTGGAACTCCATTCCCAAACTCTAAGATGAAGTCAATAGTATTTCCTCCTTCAGATTTTTGTAAGGGTAATTACATTAAAGAGGAAGAGGTATTAAAATCACATGGTCTCTGGGATTGTAAAGATATTTTAAGGTCATTATAAAAATAATTTGGTGATTTATATCTGGATTAATAATAACATACCTATTTTTTCATTCAATTGCATTAAATCAGACCAGTCTCTTTAAGAATTAGCTCTTTTAAATTTTCTGAAATCATATGAACCTAACCATGGACACTATGGTATTGATTAATTTTGAACGTTAATTAATTTTAAAATGTGTATTTTCAAAAAAATTCAAATATCAACATGAAAATTTAAATATGTAGATTTTTTTTTTAATAAAGCTCATTACTATTGCAATCTACTTTTCTACATTCTTTTCCTGCTTTCCAACTCACAGTACAAAATTATAACTCACATCTGAAAAACTTATTTGAAGAATTTTGTTAAAGTCAGGGAATATATTTCTTTGTTCAGGCTCATGAATTTTAAATGCTGAACTGTATTAAGATGAAGGCTTGGGAGAATACAATTAAAAATTAAGAATCAGTTTATTTTTTATTACCTAGCTTTTGGGTTGTAACTAACAAAAAGTTATGAATATATTTGCATGGCTCACATTGCAAATAGTTTTTCATAATGTTTGCAACATCTGCAGTAATTTTAAAATAGATGCTTGGATCATTTACTAAAGACCAAATGTATGAATCCAGGTAAAGATTTTTTTTTGTATTAACACATCAAACACAATCTTACGTTAAGCAAGTTTTCAGAAATCAACAGTTTAATAGTTTATAGACTGCTATTTTATGGAAAACATATCACAGAGAGGTACATGAGGAAATAACTCTTTAGTTTTCATAGAATCATAGAATGCTTAAGGTTGGAAGGGACCTCAGAGGTTATCTAGTCCAACCCCCCCACTCACGCAGGGTCACCTAGAGCACATGGCACAGGGCTGTGTCCAAGCGAGTTTTAAAGACCCCAAAGAAGGAGATTCCACAACCTCCCTGGGCAGCCTGTTTCAGGGCTCTGTCACCCTCACTGTCAAGAAATGTTTCCTTAAGTTCCTGTGGAACTTTTGGTGCCTCAGCTTGTGGCCGTTTCCTCTAGTCCTGTCGCTGGCCACCACTGAAAAGAGGCCCCCCCCCCCTCCTCCTCACTGCCTCCCTTGAGATATTTATACACACTGAGCAGGTCCCCCCTCAGCCTTCTCTTCTCCAGGCTGAACAGGCCCAGCTCTCTCAGCCTTTGTTCATAGGGCAGATGTTCCAGGCCCCTGATCATACTTGTAGCCATGCGCTGGTCTCTCTCCAGCAGCTCCACATCCCTCTTGTACTGGGGAGCCCAGAATTGGACACAGTACTCCAGATGTGGCCTTACCAGGGCTGTGTATAGGGGAACGATCCCCTCCCTCGACCTGCAGGAGACGCTCTTCTTAATACACCCCAGGATCCCATTGGCCTTCTTGGCCACCAGGGCACATTGCTGCCTCATGGTCATCTTGACATCCACCATGACGCCGAAGTCCCTCTCTGCAGGGCTGCTCTCCAGCAGGTCCACCCCTAATCTGTGCTGGTGTCCGGGGTTATTCCTCCCCAAGTGCAGGACCCTGCACTTGCCCTTGTTGAACTTCATGAAGTTTCTTATCGCCCAATTGTTCAGTCTGTCCAGGTCCCTCTGGATGGCAGCACAGCCCTCAGGGCCATCAGCTACTCTTCCCAGTTTGGTATCATCGACAAACTTGCTGAGGGAGGACTCCATCCCTTCATCCAGGTCGTTAATGAATAAGGACCAAGGACCCTGGGGGACACCACTAACTACAGGTCTCCAACTGGACTCCGTGCCATTGACTACCAGTCTCTGCACCCTGCCACTGAGCCAATTCCTAATCCACCTCCTCGTCCACTCATCTATCCCACACCTTCGGAGCTTGCCCAGGAGGATGCTGTGACGGACAGTGTCAAAAGCCTTGCTCAAGTCCAGATAGATGACATCAATCGCTCTGCCCTCATCTCTCCAGCTAGTCACTCCTTCATAGAAGGCAATCAGGTTAGTCAAGCATCATTTCCCCTTGGTGAATCCATGCTGCCTACTCCTGAGCACCTTCTTCTCCTCCATGTGTCTGGAGAGAGCAGCCAGGATGAGCTGTTCCATCACGCTTCCAGGGACGGAGGTGAGGCTCACCGGCCTGTAGTTGCCAGGGTCCTCCTTCTTGCCTTTTTGGAAGACCGGAGTGACGTTGGCTTTCTTCTAGTCCTCCGGCACCTCCCCCRTTCTCCAGGACCTTCCGAAGATGATGGAGAGCGGCTTGGCTATGACATCTGCCAGTTCCCGCAACACCGTGGGGTACATCCCATCAGGGCCCATGGATTTGTGGGTGTCGAGTTTCCTTAGGTGCTCTCTGACCCACTCTTCCTCTATCCARGGCAAGWCTTCCTCTCTCYRKCTCTCTTCWYKTGTCCCTAGGGCCTGGGATTCTAGAGGGCTGCCCCTGACAAACACAGAAGCAAAGGCAGCATTCAGCAGCTCTGCTTTCTCCGTGTTTTCTGTAACCAGGGTACCCACCCCATTCACTAGTGGACCCACATTCTCCCTGACCTTCCTCTTGTTGTTAATATATTTGAAAAAGTTTTTCTTSTTGCTCTTAACAGATTTAGTTCCAAGTGTGGCTTGGCTTTCCTTGTAGCATCCCTGCATTCCCTGACAACGCTCCTGTATTTCTCCCATGGGCCCTGTCCTTTCTTCCATATTCTGTATACTGACTTCTTCTGCTGAAGTTTTGCCAGGAGCTCCCTGCTCATCCACGCAGGTCTCCTGCCCCCTCTGCCTGACTTCTTGCACACAGGGATGCACTGTTGCTGGGCAAAGTTTCTTTGTACTTCTTTGATTTTATGGATTGCTAGTTACTGCAAGAACATTTTTAAGAAATAACTCTTTTTAAGTGCTGTCAGCTTTCTGACAAATGAAAAGTTTCCCTCTCAATTTCACTGTAGCTATAGTAAGAAAACAAATGGAATACAGCTTGATCACTCTCTTATGAATCATACTGTCTTTATTCAATATGAGGTGGTTTATCTATCAGAAAGGAAAAAATGAGAAAAAGAGGAAAATAACCCAGTTATGTGCTGCAAATCCATGGTTGTTATATATATAACTATATATCTCTTTTTGACTCCAAGATAGATATGGTTAAGTCTTCATGCACATCAGAATGAGCAGATAGTTGGCAATTTCAAAATACAATCAAATTACAGGATTAAAGAGGAACAGAGAAAAATTTACTGGAACAGTTTTCTAAAGCAGGACCAAGATACTTAATCTTCTAAACTAGTATAATAGTCAAGATACCAGCACATGATTCACAATAAAAAGTAATTTTATTTTAACATTACAATAAGTAACTTTTCAACAAGAGTCCTGTATGGATTGATTTCTCACACTGAAAGAAAAAATTCTAATGTAATGTATCACCGTTCATGAAAATGTGTATGTATAGTTATAAAAAGCTGACCAAAACTGAATGAAAAGCTATTTAAATGAATATAAAACTTTTTTTGAGCTGGGATTAATAAAAAGAAAATATAATATTCACAAAAATTATCATTCCACTTCCTATCAGCATGTAAAAAAGCAGTAATACACAGAAGTCAGCAGGAAAATCTTAAATTATCAACATATCAATAACAACTGATCATCTAGTTAGTATTCACTTGATGAAGCTGCAGCTTTGGTAGCAGTTTGTGTGGGAGCGGAAATGTTAAAAAAAGGAAAATCAGTGAGATAATAAAAGGAAGCTCGAATACAAATTGCACAAAGATGCTGCTTGGTGCATTTCTTTTTTTTCAGTGAAATATTCAGCACTTACAAACCATTGTTATTTAAGCAAAGTTAAATAATCATCTATCAAAGAAATCATACCAGACATCATACAAAAATAGGAAGTGATTGTTTGCTTTCAATCACTCTAGAGTTGTAACAACAGAACTATTTTGTATGAAACATCTATTTTTTAAGTTTATAATTTAAAATATACTGAAATTTTGTAGGAAGATTGCCCCATGTAAACAAACATCCCCAGAAGACAGCACAAAATAAATTGAACAAAGAGCAAGTGTAGTCCTTCCAAAATGTGAATCTCTGCTCCTTTTGGCCTCAAGCAGCATCAACACAGAGAAATTGCTCCCCATGTTTTCCTGAGTTTAACAACTTCTACTCTATTTCATTTTCTGTATACTTCTAACTTCCAAATACATTAAATTTTTAAAGCAAGTTAAATATTATATTTTTCAGTCTTTGTATATTTCAAGTATTGATATGTAAACATGTGTAAACTGATAATAACTGTAGCAATTTTAAGTCTTCGTAGTCACGGAAAGTTTTACTGCATGATATTTGAAATTAGAATGTCATTTATTTTGAAAAATATTTGTTCTCCCTTCTAGAATCTTCTATGTCTTGTCTTTTAGTCTTGTAATAAAGAACTTTCATTTTTTTTTGTTCACTGGATCAAATATTTGTCGTATATAAATAAGCATATTTATTTATTTCATATTCTCTTGAGGATCTATTTGATTGTTTCTGGCAGAAAAGTCTTTCTCATGGAATCACTTTAAAAATATTTACATTATATAGAATACATATGTGAAATAGATGAGAAATATTTTCTAATTTTTCTACTTCATATATGATCAGCTGGGAAATGAATACTACTCTGATTCAGAATTACATATATATATAACTGTGGTTGCATGATTTTGCAGTTTAAGCACAAAACTTTATTGTTTGTACAGTATCCTTATATAAAGTCAACAGTCATAAGCTTCACTCTTTTCCATTACAAGCAAATAGCAGCACTGATTAAATGGTACATTTTGAAAACACAAAGTTAATCCAGTGAAAATCTACTTTAATGAAAAGAGGTTCAATCTTCATGTAACAGCTACAATGGTAACTCTTGAAGTATTAGATTTAGATAGAGAATCACAATGAATCTTGGAGTATGCATTAGTCAGTATTAAATAGGTAAAATTTGCGGAGTGTACATTTGTACATAATTAAGTTCTACTATTCAAATATTTCTAGTCTTCTTTGTGAGAAGCAATCTAATATTAAACTATATCAGACACAGAAAAATAAAGAAGATTGTCTTATATGGGACTCTGTTTTTTGGTCGACAATGACACATTAAGTCTGCATTGTGCATCCTAGAATCTTTATCATTAAACTTCTTAAGCAAAAAATATTGATTTAAAGGAATGTTTTCTTTGAGGTTGAGATCTGAGTAATGTCAGAATAATTAAAGTAAAACTCAAGATTCGTTTACTCTTTACATTAGTATTATCAAAGGCTAATTAAAAAAAAAATAGATTGAAATAAGGCCAAGACTGAAATGAATGTTTTAAATGTGATTACTCTTCCATTTTTCTGTATGTTTGAGAAATAGTCCCCATTTAGTAAGATGCTTAAAGATGCTTACCTTGAAAAATATATACAGTTCAGTGTTCATCAGTGGGATGTTGATTAACTCTTGGTTGGTTTTGGTTGTATGTATTTCCTATATGTAATTTTCACATATTCTGGAATTAGTTCATTGGTTAAGCAAAGATGGCTTTGCATTCTGTGAACAGAAAACTATTTAAAGAGTCTGTAGAAACTTTTAATACTGATTCATTTTTTCTTTGATCTTCAGTGGCGGCAGTGAAGATGACTCTAGTGGAAACAAGGCACATAAAATTTCAACCATGGAAGTAATTATTACGTTCCTACCTTTGAAAAATAATCAGTCTGACAGTCTGTGTCATCGGAAAATTAGATGATTTTATCTTACTTTCAATGTTCTTACCTAAAATAAAGCTATTGCATCCAAAACTCAGGCCAGCCTAGTCTACAGCTCTGTAAGCCCAATGTTAATTTTTGTTGCTGAAAAACTTAGCTGCTTTGATTTAGACTGAAGCAGCCTACTTTTGAGGAGCAAATTACTATTTTAATAACTGTGTTTTTTTCAGACAGTTTGTACATGTAGAAATGACTATTTCTCTTTAATTCTGCCTTTGCTTCATAGTTCTCATTCCAAAATGTATATATTTTATATTAAGTTCTTCTCTCCTGCATGTGCTGTTTTTGATATACAAATTATAAGAGTGGTGGTCATCTTTAACACTGATTTCATATATAGATAGCTTCAGGGCCTACAGTACCAGATAAGAACTACTGAGGTGGAGCAAGACCTTTGACAATAAAAGTGTCAAATATTGTCATAATCATAATAGCTTCTAATCATACATGTAAGGTCACTTGCTAGGACTTCTTATGTCATTGTGGATTTAAAATTGCTTGAGCTTTGGTAGCAGAAGAGAGAGTTATGGAGAATGGCAAAGCATGGCAAAGCATAATGAGTATTAGAGATAAAGAAGAATTATCATTTGCTATCTTCAGTAACTTTACCAGACACAGTATGGACCTGAGATAGAGAAGTGTACAGAATTAAGTTATAGCACAGGAAGGAGACTACAACTGTTTTTAGAGTACGTTGTTGAATGTTGAAATGAGCTGGAAGTGGTTTCACTGACTTAAAAGGCAAATGTTTTCTTTTTCCTGTTGTGTGAGGTGCAGAAACTCTACTGGAAATCACAAGGAGAAAGAGAAGAAAGGAATATGATGCTGTACTGCAGCAGAGAAAGAAAGCTTCTATTACTTCTCTAGAAATCCTGCTTCCAAAGTTTGCATTATTTTAATGGGCCTTGACAGCTATTATGATTCATACTTCAGGTCTTCTGTTGACAAACCTTTCTTATTTTTTGATTACTTTTTATTCAGGAAAAGGCTCCAAGGTAAGGGCTTTTTCAGAATTTAATTATTATATTAATTTATACATGGTTTTGTATTTTTTTTAACCATGATATGGTGGAAGAGAAGGCTTGTAAGCTTTTTCCTTAGTGTAATCTTCATTCTTGATTCATTCACTCAAATCATAAACAACTGATTTGATTCCATGACTCATCACCATGAAAAGCAGGTCTAATACCACAAACAAGAAATGATGTTACTACTATATGAATCATTTTTACATTTTCAAGTCATCACTTTTTAAAATATTATTTCTACAGTGTACATTAGCTATATGACAAATACTGTGAGATAGGAGAATAAGGAGATAAAAAAAAATACAATAGGGCTAGCTGGTGTGTAGTATATCTACATCAAGGTGTGGTAGCTGACCTAATATCAGAGCATAACGTAGTGTATCTAAAGCCTTTATATCAGCATGATATTGCACCACCATCTTGAGAGTGAGTGTTGATAGCTGTACCATGATCACAGTAACACAGCTATTCTATTTTAAGGACCTCAGCTATGGTTTTTGTGTTATGCTGTATTCTGTAGGCAAATCAGCTTGTTTGCATCTATCACAGGGATCTTTGTATAGCCTTCTATTCCATGTTGTAGTCTAAGATGAAGTTATCCAGATGTCTTAAGATATTTACATTCTAACAAAATACGTGACTTCAGATGATTTTTACATAGTCTGGTCATATAATTCCCCTAAGAGATTATGAAAACACACACATTTCTATATACATGTACATGTTATCTATGTTACTTTGTATCTATCATAAATTATTTTGCTCCAACTAACAAAACTTTGGCTAGATATAAGTAGTTCAAGTGACAGTAACGACATCAGCCATTAATCTTAATCATTAATCTTAATTAATCTGAGAAGTAATTCACTAATCTTGAACGTAAGCACTTACTCTATAGCTTTATTGAATCAGGATACGCGCTAATTTATTTCTTGACATGAATTGTTTAATTAAATAATTTTATACAACAAGCATTGAGTGCAATGGCTGCAGATATGTTTTTCAAAATATTATTTAACATAAATCATTATTAATTATTATAATATTCATGTAATTCCCAGTGACTCAGATCATGAATTCATGCTACATGCTGCTTGAATATACAATTTTGAGGCAAAGAAATAAAGTGATTACAATGAAAGAAAAAAATTATTTCAAATACTAGCTGTTTCTCAATTGCAAACAATGTTAATGCTGATAATCCATGTTTAAATTCAGTTCTAAATTCATTTTTACTCATGGACACTACACCTAAGAATCCAACGTACAATATAATTAATAAGCATAGCTTTATTTGTGTGTGGGAGTAGTGGGGGTAGGGGTGAGGGTATGTGTGTGTGTATGTATATGTGTGCATAAAATATTAAGTGCAGGAAAAAGTTAAATGTAGCAGCTGATGCTTGAAGAATTAATTACTGCTGAACTACTAGTAGCTGTTCTTAATATTTATTACTGCTATAGTAATTACACTGCAGAACACAGTAAATTTGATAAATGTTAAACACATTAGAAACCTGTGGTAAATGAAGAGCATCCCTCACACTTATTCCTGTAATCATGATAAAGCTTCTTTTCGACTTCTTTACTTGCTATTTCCTCTCTGTCTATACAGGTAAAAGAATCCTTTTATTTGGTAACCCCTTCCATCTTCATCCAATAGCCAATTTCAGATGATGAGATAAGTTTAACTGTAATATGGATAAAATAAGTTGGTGATTGAAAATAATAAGATAAAAATAGCACATTTTCTATACAGCACATTTTAGGACTATATATAAGGTTATATAATATGTAGCCTGACAATTTAGTACATTAATATTCATATATAGTGTTTATACACTGATATTGTAAAATTCTTCTATATATAAGGTGTATCTATTTATTACGTGTTGCTATGACTTATTGACATTCTTTCTTTCCTATTTTTTCACTCAAATCTCTCTCATCTTGTCTCAGTTCCACAAAATTCTTTCACCTTTTCTCTAATAAACCTGTAAGTTCTTGGAAATAATTCTCATTTTAATAGAACATATATTGTGAAGATGACAACACACAATTCAAATGTATTTGTAATATTAAAAGTGATTATTTATGCCGTTAATATAATATAGATAAAATACTGAGAGCATTTTGCATTCTTCATACATAAGGAGGTATAGTTCCTGGAGCTAGAAGGGAAAACAAAATCAATTTCTCCAATAGATCTGAGAGCTCATGAAACCTCTTATTTGATGGAGGTAATATTGGACTATGATGAGGTAATGAAAAACCTGAGGAGCTGTTCTCACAAAATGTCAGCCCTGAACGGCAAGAGTCTTAAATGACAATATTATTCTAGAAAATCATTGTCTTATGTCTTAAAGATCATGAACTCAATGATTTATACAAAGATTTTTTTATTTATTTTTTGTCAAAAACCCACAAGAATGGATATTATACCACATTAACACAATTATTTGTTACAGGGTAAAAAATAAATGTTAGTTTCACATGCTTTAGTTCACATCAGGTTCAGAGAAATATACTGATGTTTAAATAAATTAGCCAGCAATTGGCCGTCCTTGCAGGATGATTATCAGCAATAAAACTGATAAATCACTGTAATAAATGCTTCCAAATGTTAGTAAATACTTGCAAATTTCTAAACACTCATCCTAAGCTAGCCCAGAGCAGCTTCCTTGGTGCTGTGCTGCCTGGCCTGTGTAAACACAAACCAGTTTCCCAATTGCTGAGGATAAAAATAGAAAGTGGAAAAGCTATCATTTGTGTAACCTTATCCACCAATTAAAAAAACAAAAAAAAAGGTTGGTCAGCAACTATATCTGAAGCCAGAAGTGGGTATAGTTAGAAAGCATTTCAAATTTTGCTAGGAAATAAATAACTTGGCATATGGAAAATGTGTTTCTAAGTCTCTGACTTTTCACTTTTTAATTCTCATTGCTAAAATTATACAAAGTCATTGTTACAAGTTTGGATTTGCATTTTGACTACCATTTTGGTCTTGATTACGTTCTTCATTTCTTTCCCCTTCATTCTTTTTTAAATACTTGGTTTAGTACCTCCCTTTTTTAGGAGAATTCTTTTATTTAAGTTGAGTGATGACAGTTGTATCTTGCACAATTTTAGCTGATCTGTCATGCTGTCAGCAGTCATCCATCAAATTTATTCTTTTTTTCTTTTCTCTGGATAATGTTACATCAATACTGCTGTGAATATATTTCTTAACAAATCCATTCAGGTTGACAGTCTGTGTCAATATTGCCAAATAAAAGAGGGCCAGAATCTATTAACTGACCTGCAGACTAATTTTGACAGGCCCGCTTCTGTCCATATTGCTATGGCTTCCAGTGAAGATTGGCCATGTCTCTTCTTTTTTATTCTCAGTCTTTATATCTTCTTGCCCCATTTTCTGCCCCGTCTTTTAGACATTGATACTATTTTTGAGTTTTGTACAGACCTTAGCGATTGAAATAATATCTGAGCCATTTTGTGGCTCATCAGAGTAATATGTCTACAATGTGAACTGAGTTTTTATTGAATACATTTTCACAGAATCAAAAAATGATTGAGGTTGAAAAGTATCTTTGGGGATCATCTAGTCCAACCTCACTGCACAAGCAAGGTCATCTAAAGCACTTTGTACAGGATCATGTCCAGGCAGATTTTGAATATCTCCAGAGAAGGAGACCCCACTACCTCTCTGGGCAACTGGTGGAAATAGACAAATGTAGAGTACCAAGCATCTGTGGAATGGATTAGAAGACAATATAGGAGAGAGATGAGAAGCATGGCATTGATTCTTCTATAGTGTCTCTGGAGAATAAATCCTAGACTCAGAACCATGCCAAGCTTAACCTGGCATAAAAGAGAATTATTGAAGAATAATTCTCTTGAAGAGAATTATTTGCAAAGGTCCAAACCAGAAGAGGGGAAAAAACTTAAAGAATGAAGATGAATGGGTATCTTGTTCTTTGATTTGTTCATGGCCTTTTATTTGGCAGTGTGACTCTGGCATCTCTGCAGGGTCAGGGCTCATTTGCCTTCATTGAACTGGAAATGTTTGTAATATATATTCTTAAGTCATTTGTGGCCCAGTGTTTCAAACACTTCTATCCTTACTATTTTGTGCCTCTCCAGCATTCAGACAATTCAAGGAGGAAAATGAGAGCTTTGGGACCATTGTTACTCAAAGCCAAATAATACCAGGATTCTCTAAATTGTGCTAGATCAAGTGATTCACATTTACCAGATTAATTGTGTTGGCTATTGAGAATTCAAATATTTATTACTAGAAAACAGTATTTGAGGCCTTATTAAGTTAGCAGCTGTGAATTAGATAGTTCATTGTATTTTAAAGAAAAAAAAAGCTATCATTTATATGGAGGTAAAAGCATTTCAGATGTAATATTATACTAAGAGAACACTGGCAGTTATATAACATAAGTTTTTGCACTTTTTGTAATATACTTTGTGTAGAATGATTGGCTACCAAAGCAAAATGCATTACTCAGCAAAGTCCATATACCCTTTAGTGCTAGATACTGTATGGTTGTAGGCTATTTTCTGTCAACACTAATTGTATTGCAAGTGACAGCTTTTAGTTTCCATTAAGATACCATGTTTCATCTTTAAACTATTTGACAGCCTTGATAATAACATGTACTAGAAAGAAGGGAAGATGAGAAACATGTGATTGTAGTTATAGGACATTTGACTATTGATGACACATGCCACAGAGAGTGTCAGAATCATCAGAAAATACGACTGATTTGTTTGTTAAGAAGGGGTTTTATTTTGTTCAAGCATTTTAGATGGGATCTCTCAGTGAACAGACAGCTACCATATAATTTTACTAGTCTATATTCAGTTATTGATGCTGGTGCTTCTTTATGCATTACATGAGTTTTGATAGCAGAAAATATTTGGAAAAGTTTTAATGAAGAATAACTTTCATTGAAGTTCAAATAGACTAAGCTTTTCAAGTAGATTAAGTGTGAAACTTTGGATTAGAAAATGATATTCAAGGAAAGACAAACTATAAGAATAAATATATCTTATTATTATATTATTATTATATTATCATTATTATAAGAATAAATAAATAAACTTCATGAAAGTATGTTTCAGAACCATTTTATTTCAACTTTTCTGTATAAAAAAAGTATATTTTTATTTTGTGGAGTCAAATCAAAACATTTTTATCAATTATTATGAGTGTTGATCTGAATCTAATATGTTGTGATTTGCAGAACATGCCATTGAAGGTCTAGAATGGGGCTCCTTAGCTAGAGAGCACCTCCATGAGGTGCTTATGCTTCAAGCACCGTGGTTATGGTATTGCCAGGATATGTTGTAGAGGGCTCATTTAGGGTGGATGCTTTCAAGAAGGTCAAAATGCTCTGAAGAATCAGTGCTGAATTAGGTAGCAGAGAAGCTTCCATCTTCAGGAATACTACTGTGTGAATGTGCACACATCGATGTGTGTATGGTTATGTTTTCATATGAATATATAATCAAAATTCCAAATAGCTCTACTTGTATAGTTTAGGGAAAAAAAAAAAATCCATCCTGA
>NW_020455668.1:210317-223780 GCF_003342845.1 Nothoprocta perdicaria | reverse complement strand
ACATTTTTCCTCCATGTCTGCAGTTTTTGCTAATCTCCTTCCATATAAAGTTATAATTTCCATAACTTTTTCTCCTAGCTTACTGTCCTAAAAGTTGCTTTATGAACAGTGCTTTTTTTATGGAGTTTCTGGAAATCCTTCTGGTTTTGTGTTGCTGTCTGTCCCCTCCCATAAGAGCACCTCTTCCTTGGTGCTTCTGCCTTGTGGGTTGGAGTGACATGCTCCAGGTGATTTGGTTTCACTTTCAGTTGCTCAGATTTGTAGAGCATTTACTAGGTGTACTCAAATCCTGGCATATAAGAGGTAAACAAAGTTGGATTCCTTCCCGGTAAAGAAATCTGTACTACTTTTTCTACCAGCCTCTGGAAACCCTATTTGACTCTCTCTACAGCTGAAACACATAAGAAAAGAAAAAATTACCTACCATCTCTGGGAAACATAGTCTTTTTCCAGAGCAGTAAACTGAGACTAGTGCTTCTCTTAACTACTGGATTTATTGCTCAAATTCAAAGATAAAGTGGTAAATTAAAATAAAGGAGAGAACTGTAATATTTATAAAGGAAAAAAATAATCAAGCTGGGCTGAGTAAACAACAAATGGTGAGTCTTTATAAGTTTCTGAATAGAAACTAAGATTTTGGTTTTGTTCTATAAAGGCCTAGTTGATTTGATACTTATTCAGGGAAAGATAAGTATTTTACTCATTTAAATGTTATCTGTGCCACTTCTCTTGTTAATTAAAAAGGCAACCAAGGCTGATTAAATTGCATGTTAGAAGAGGTACTTATTTCATTCAAGTGGCTATATGGGAAGCTTAGATAACTAGCTCATCTGTGATTATTTATGTTCTGATCCGTAAACCCATGGGAGATGAACCCCAACTCAAAGATTGTTCCAACTTCTTCAGTGGCAGAGAAAAAAAATGTTCTACTAGTCAAGTAACTGGTGTGACATTCAAGAAAAAAAAATGAAATTCATTGACTTCCACTGGAACAATGAGCAAAACTAAATAGAGCATAGATCTAAAATAAAGATGTTGTAATTTCTGAATCTCAATTCCAGGTCTGTCTCTTAGGATCTGAGGGTTTTGGGAGGTGCACAAGAAAAGAGAGATAGTAGGCTGGGATCAAAACCAGACCTCTTTCTCCGGTAGGAATCAGTGCATTTTGGATATTTGCTAAGTTACTGCCCAGGGCTAAGGAATGGTGGCACATAGAGCACAAACATACTGCAGGCAGCTCCCTAATATCTGCAAAAAGGAAACTCTGTCTAGAAGCCTGAATCCTTTTTGCAGGACTTTAAGATGGTTTGTTTGATTTCTTTTTCTTTCAAAAGAAGCTGACTATTCGTTGTAGAAATGATGATTCTTTATACAATTCTTTATAAAATATCAAGATTCTTTATACAAGAATATATTTTTCTAGACAGCAGAAATAAGTGAATTACAGAATAATGTCAGGAAAATGGCTTTTTTTTTTTTTTTTTTAACTAAACATTCCTGTAGATGTTTGTTTAATGTTAATGAGATGGGTGAGATAGATAGGATATGTAGGAGACAGGATGATAAGAGATGTACATATATATATCAATGTGTAATTTTCCAATGTTTAGATGATTGATAAATCAGGCCAGTTTCTAGTTTCAGAACAACACTTCACTGAACTGATATTTATGACAAATCTCATCTTTTGCTCTTCTTTATCACCGTGATACCACCAATTATTAAATTTGTGAACAATGCTTGTATTTGAGACTTTTAGCAAGTTTCTAGCAAATGGAATTGATCTTCTGTATGCTTTCAGGAATATTAAGAAAAAAATCTTCAGAAATATTATATTTGCACTTACAAGTGTTGAAGCAGTCATTCTTTAACAAGACTGTCTTATATTAGCTGCCAGTATACAGCGCCCCAGAGCTGCTGTCGTATATTCAGTGATGGTGGCTTGGTTCCACAGTCACCAAAATCAACTTGAATGGACTTGAATGCTCTTAGATAAGGAAGCCTGGAACTGGAGAGAGCAACTTCTTTCTTCCCCATTTTTTCATCTCATCATGGGTGCTTTTATGCAACTTGATCCTTTCAACCTCAAGAAAAAGAAGAGGTAATCTTTATCTTCTCCTAGCATAGTTCAGCTTATTTTAGAAACTAAGACTTGTTTTTGTCAGGCATCTTTCATGCTTCTCCATCCTTTTCTTTCATCTTGCAGATTGTACTACTTACACATTTTTTTTTTTTTTCCTGAGCTCTTTTCAGGCAATTATACCACAAAGTTTCTTCTGCCCATTTGCCATTATGTACTATTTAACTGCTTAAGCTGAGCTCTTACCAAATGCTTTTACACTGATGCTGCATATGCTATTTTGGAGTGCTTATTTCTGGATTCTGCACAAGAAAATAAGAATTATTACCTTGCTTACTGTGCAATCTATTCTGTTTCCTGAGTGCAACAGGACTTTGGCTGCACAGAGCTAAGAATCTGAAAATGAAGTCTCCCTCTGTTATTTTAGACATAAGCATATCTAAATACTTATGGGCTTCAGAACACTTTATCTTTACATTAAAACACTTACTGTTTGTTTCCTTCTTTTATTTAGGACAGCTTCTATAGGAATCAGTAACAGTTTTCCCAGCAAAAATATTCCTTAAGCTCTTCAGATATTTTAAATGCTGTGTTAGCTTCTCATTAAATTCCCTGTTGCCACCTGAGATGTGGCCAGCCAGATTATCTATAGTTTAAACAATATTATAGAGTCTTTTGGACAGTGGGCTGCACTACATAGCCTGCCCTGTCTCCAGCAGGGTATAGCTCATGTGGACTGTTAAATCCAAAGCAAGATCCTATTGTTTTGATATTACTCTAGCCCCTGTGGTTCAAGAATTTTAGCTGATAGCAAGCAACCAAGTCCTTGCACAGCTCCTGTGGAGCTCTGCTCAATGGTCTGGCAAGGGAGAGCAACATTTTCAATAGATTTCCCTGAAAGTATTTGTTGCTAACAAGTCACCTTTAACTGTCAAACTGTAAAACTGCCTCCATCTAAGTGAGAGACCAGCCAAATATATTTAGGAATCTATTTATAAAAAGGCAGCCTTTAAAATAACAAATGTGTTTTTTCTCTGTCTAGACATAACCGCAGGAAGCAGGAGATATGACCAAACATTATGCAAAATGTGTCACCACTCCAACAGATGTACATGTGCACTTGGCAAGAACCTTTTAGTGAAAGCCATAGTGATCTGCACACAGTTTCATCTTCACCTTCTCTTTTGGTAAACACCTATGGCCTGCTGGCATCCATTTGGCTGAATTGGTGAGGAACTTCTGTAATCATATTTAGCTCTGTGTACTGTGTTCTTATTTGAGACTTTTAGTTAATTTCCACCAAATGTTTTTGGCATCCTGTATGCTTTTATAATAATATTAATAAAACAGTATTACAAAATTATTCAGTTTTATTCATGCTTACTTGTGTTAAATTAGGCAATAATAACAACAAAAATATACAACATGGGAGGGAGTGGGTTTAGGAGGAAAGCAAAAAATATTTCTGCTAATCTTGATTGATCTGCGTCTTTAAAATATTGGAAGGCAGCAAGGAGCTATGCTTTGAAATTAAAGTGAGCCTGCAAACCTTGGCTTTGTGCTAACTGCACTTTAAAAGATTTTTAGCATTAGTCAGATATTTTTTCTGATGCATCTTTTTGTTTTGTGGAAAATGACTTTCAAAACAAGAGTGTTCCGAAGTGTCTGGAAAAGAAAACAAAATGCCTGAATGCCTCATTGAACAAGAATCAGGAAAAAAACACAGAGAAACTTTGTGACAGCAATTCACATCACCTGATTGAAGTCCTTCAGAAGTAAATTTATCATGGCTATTCAGGTTGTCTCCAGGTGGAATTAGCTACCTGTAGGAAAAATTACCCTTAAGAAGTTAAAGAATTCCCACGTCTACTTTAACGTAGACATACCACTGAAGTCAGATATAGTTAATTACACCTTGAAATATCATTCTGCATATTGTTATTATAACATGCACATTTACAGAGTAATTCAAGATGTGAAAATTGTACCAAACTAGTCTACATTAGTTTGTTGGATGTCAGCACTTTTGGAAGATTCATCATTAAAGCAAAAGAGCTACATCCACATGAGAGAGAGAAAAAAAAAAAAAAAACATAATTCTGAATGACTGATATTAGAAAATCCCTCTTGATCGTATCACTTTATAGTTCAAGTGCTTGTAGAAAATATGGGGGGGGAAGGAAATCCTGTATTGTGAGAAAGGAGAAGAGAAAGATACTTAGCAGAGTAGCAGAGGTATCAGGAAACTAAAATAATATGCAATAAAAAATGCCGAGATTTGCCCAATTTCTATCTTAATTTTGTAACAAAACTAAAGTTCCAGAGTTGTATAAGTTTGAGTGAATAGTTATTTGAAATTTAATGCAGTAAATACATTGAAATAATGTCAAAGTCAGATTTTTTTTTATATTAGTGAAATGTAACATATGTATGTAACTTTTTATCAAATTACAATGGAAAATCCTAGTTTTAAATATCTTAATTTATTAGCGTTGCTCTCCCAGCAGAAAACTGCCTTGTAGTTATTTATTTTACTGCCTAGCCCTAAGCATGAGTCTCTATTCAGTTTAAATGGTATGCTGTCATGGTTTTCTACTAAGCTGTGCTTTAAAATACTGTAAATTATGAGTGAAGTTCAAAATTTTTTTTTAAAGAGGGAGAGATTGTAGGTTATAGCTAGTTTTTAAAGATGTTAAAATAACTAACTAAAGTGTTTTAAGCCATTAAAGCTTACTCCCTCTTTTTTTTTCCTTTTTTTTTTTGTAATGCTTTTTATTCTTCACTCTTATTTCCTCATCTCTGTGGCTCATATTTATTTCCAATTGCCTGTCTTGCTAAATATTCAATAGATATATGAATTGGCCATAGCTAATCTTAACATACAAGACTACTTCATTTTCTTTTTCTTATTATTCCCTCTTCTGAACTTTTCCTCATTTTTGCTTATGCATTGTTCTATTCAATGAAGATTTTCCTTATGTCTCAATCCTGATCTCTAACCAGAGCAGTTTTATACAATTGAGCTTTTCATTGAAGCAACTTATGCAATAATGCAATAATATATAGAAATTAACACTATTGTTTCATAATTTCCTAGCTCACTAGGCCTTTATTTTGTTCTTTTCAGGCTAATCAGTTTTCTGCCTATTCTTTCATACTTCATTTTTCTCCTCCATTCATTATCTCCATTCTTTCTTTATTTTTCTCCCTTTATTTTATATATTGTATCTTACAATATTACTTTTTTATATTCAATCTCTTATCAATTCCTTCAGTGAGCTCACTGTTCCAAAAAGCAGAAGAGTTTTCACTTTATGGATTTGGATTCCAAATGAAGAAACTTAGTGCATGAAGTCACAACTCTCCCTTGTCCTTCTTTATGATAAGGACAAAATGTTTCTTTTATCACTAGCTACTGGGGCTGGAGTGAAGGTGGAGGATTTTTTCCTTCTGCTGCAAATAAGGATAAAGACAAAATTTCACAAAGAAACTAAAGGATATAGATAAGTTCTTAAAAGGCTTTTATTCACTAAGTATAATGATATGGGTCTGAATATAGGCAGAAGAAGAGGCAAAGTACTCAATGTTCTCAAATGTGATATTCTTCTATTCTCTGATATAATGTAAATACTCTGCTGTAAGTACTTTTCTAGATTAACAGCATAAACATAAATATTCAAAGCAGTCACTTTTTCTATTGTTTGTTTTGACTAAATAAAAGTCAAATAATATGAAGATATACCTTTTTGTTAAGGTATGCAGACAGATGACCAGGTCCCCGCTTGAGGTTTAGCTAGCACACCAGACGCTGTGACGATGCTGGACATGACAGGAGACATGGCTGCACCTAATAAATGGCCGAGTGAGAAGATGCCAGAAGTTACAGGTAGGGGCTGTTAGGGGTAACCCCAAGTGGCACAGAGCTTTTGGGTGAGGTATGCAAGAGACTTGAGCTTGGAGGGGAGCTCTGGGGGTCATCTGAGGAAGGGAACCTTACAAGGACAGCAGCACTTCAGTAATCCTACCGGTGATTCCCCGTATCACCAAAATGACCTAGGAATCAGAATCAGAAATTGCAAGTCTGAGTATTGAAGTAGCAAAACTGGGATGAATGGAGAACTTTTAATTAGGAATGGGTTTCGTATTAGGGAGGTGGCTAGGGTGGAGGTGAGAAGAATGTGAGAGAATGGAGAGAAATTGGTAATAAAAGGGGCCTATCACAAACAAGCTTTTCTGGCCAAGCCTTGCACTTGGGTCATTGCAGTCTGCCCTATACTATTATCAAACGCCATTTTCCATGTGAGTGCACTTCAAGCTGCTTCAGCCAACGAATGGGACAAGAGATCGGCGGGGACTGGAGGGGCAAGAGGACTCTAGGGTCACCATATGCCTGGGGTGATCCCCCCCCCACCCCAGAGAGAAGGTGTTGGAGGTGGGAGTTTGTGTATGGATATGAGACATGCTAGCACATTTTGAGACTGATTAGCTAGCAAGAAAGAACAGGATCAAGCAACTGCTATGGTTTGTGTTATTTGAGAGTATATAGTGCTCTATAAAGGCACTGTGCCCCTGCTTGTGGACTCTTGATGGTTGCACATGTATGTTACAGGCGTGTGTGTCAGGGATATGTGCTCTGCCTGGGATCTGGGAGCCACTGCAAACTCTTGCCGAACAGAATGGAGAGAAGGACCTCCTGGGTTCGTTAGCCATAAAATTCAGCTTTAGTCTTCAGTTCTTGTCCAGGGACAAGAACTACCCAGGATCCTCAAGTCCACCAGTTTCTGCTACCTTAACATTTTTTGTTTTTCATAGCAGATCAGAAATGCATCAAAGCTATTCCAAACTTTGTTTTTCTTTTTCTTTTTTTTTTTTCCTCTCATGGATGGACCATATTAAAAATATTACAGACTGTATTAGCAATTTACTAAATGTTTCTGCTCACATGCATATTATCTTTTGTTAAGTTCACATGCTTTTGTTTTCAAGAGACCTCACAGAATCGCAGAATATTCAAGGTTGGAAGGGACCTCTAGAGATCATCTAGTCCAATGAAGGGACTTCTAGAGATCATCTAGTCCAATCTCGTCCATATCCTCTGATGTGCTCTAGACATCAGAGGACCGCGAGTTTTTCTGAATTTAATCTTAGTATAAGAGAAGTTAAATTGATTTACGTAAGATCTAAAACATGAAACAAATGGACAAAACTCCTCCTTGTGATTCAGAGACTGCAACAGAGTCCTCATTTTATCTGAGTGGACACAGATATGGAAGTGACCTTAGGATTTCCACTGATGAACGTAGCTGAGAATGGTAATAACAAGCGACATGCATGTTTTCCTAGGGGGCAAATGATTCCTCATTGCTTTGTTACTTGGCATCATCTCAATTGGTGAAAAGGCACTTCCGGCAGCCTGGATGGAGATTATATTTTCATCCTTCCGGCTGAAATGAAAGTAATGATGAAAAAAGAAATCAAAATCAGCAGTGACATAGCTCAAGAAATGTTGAGACAAAAGGAGCAGCCGCACCTATATACCCACTAGGACAAGATTCACCCTAAAATCAGGACAAGATTTAATCTGAAATGACTGAACAAGRGCATTTGCCAAAGAGGAATTAATAAATGTAAAAACAAAACAAAAACTACATTTCTTCACTATCTCGTTGATGATTCTAAAAAGTTTAAAAATCTTCTTAAAACAGCTATTTTCACAACAAAAAATCTCATGCTTGAATTTACAGGGATTCTTTCACACTGAAATTAACAGTATCCCAATATAGAATTTGTCCATTAAAACATAAATTGGAGCTGCATGGCAATCGAAGTTCATGAATTTATTATTTTTCAATTTCTGGGATATAAAGTTATTCAGAGTTCCTTCCTATGGTTATTCATAAGTGAAAAAAATAACTGAGAGGAACATAAAATCCATGTCAAAATGTACATAATTTCAAAAGCATTTAGATATTCTTTATGTTAAAGTTATCTAGTTATACCTATATTAAATACACACACACACTCTTTGTTTTGTTTGTATCAAAAGTATCTTTTGGCTTGCACAAAGGTAGTCTCATCCTAATGGACCAGATGAGGATTTTTCAATATTTAATTTTCCATATTTCCCAGTGTATTTTGTTCTTATGCCAGCAGTTTTCTTCTCTTGCCTTGCCTTTAAAATACAAACCTTCAATTAATAAACCTCGTTTCATGCTTCATGATCTAAGTCATCAAACTCTCTTGTCCTTCTTGTCTCCTTGTAAGTTAATGTAACCTGGCATACATTTAGATCATTGTCTCAGTTTCCTCTTTCCTTATTTTTCTAAAAATAAAATGCTTCACATACTTCGTTTTGTTTTGTTTACTTCCCTTACTTCAGAAGGAATAAAAATACAGAGAGATGCTTAGTCAGAAGACTACTATTCTGCTTTTGTTTCCTAAAGAGATCATCCTCTCTGCCATGTTATCCCTCAGTGAATTCTAAATACCATCTATCTGTTCGCAGTCAAATTCACACACTGAACCATGTGTGATTTTAGATTTTCATATTCTGTAATATTAAACAGACAAAAATCTTTGGGCTATTTAGTCACCATAGGTGTTCAAATGACTTGGGAATGCAATGCACAATATGATTTTTTTATCCCTGCAGGATAAGGTGTTGGTTTTGTTTGAAAGTTTTTTCCTAGATTTTTTTTTATTGTGTGTCCATCTTTTTCCCTAATGTATCATCCCATGATGCATGTGTCTTTTGAATGCAAATAATGAGATTTTTAGTGCCTTTCATTCCTTGCCTGCTCTCAAGATGGTCTCCATATGTTTCCTGGGAACATCAGCTGCTTTTTGCAAAGGTCASCCTTGTTCCTTTAGCTTTGCAGCAGCAGGAAGCCTTGAAAAGAAATATCACATACAGGGAAAGAACCTGTATTTTATATCCCCTCAAAGTTAGTCATTAGACACATATTCTCACAGTTAACTATAAAGGGAACCCTTTTCTTCCCTTCAGACTCTGTATGTCCCTATGAAGTTATATTCACAGCTATTACACTTCCTTGTAATTAACAGCTCTGAGTGAGTCCAAGATGTATTTTTACCCCTGAAAAGCATTTTTACCTCAACAATAGAAGATAAAATCCACTTGTAATATTTAGTAAAAGTAAACATGGGCAATTTGAGAATTTAGATATCTTTTATCAAAGTGACAATGTGCTTTTCTTAGCCAATTCTTGTTAAAATCTCCATTTTCATGACAGCTTTGTAATTTTTGTTGTATTTTGTTTTGTTTTTTGTCAGAAGACCGTGAGAAGGGAGGCACTGAACACCTGAACATGTTTCATTCAAAGTATCCACATTTCTTTTATCAGAATGTATTTTTCCTGATTTTTGGAACATTTTCATTAAAAGAAAAGCTTAAACTATTTCAAGAATAACAATGCTTCCAAGAAGGTGGAGATGTTTTTTTTTTTTTTTTTGTGAAAATCTGTGTGACTAAATGACACTGTTCGTTTATTTTTCATAGGGAAATTATCGCCTAATAAAATGTACCTCACATATGTAGATCTCTGTTTAGTATTGAAAAAATAGTAATGAACTAGTCATGGTGTTGAAAGAGTCCCAATAATAATAATAAAAGTTWTATCTTTAAAGGAAGTAATTTATTTCCCTTTACTGAGTAGCATTATACTCTATAGAGTTAAGTTGATTGATTGCCCTGGATTGCTCATAAGATAAAGTCTTAATTGACATAAACAACACTGGAAATAGAAATAAAGCAAAAAAACATTATTTCTTTCTTTGAAGTAACGATAACATTTCAGTTAAAAGGATTAGTTTGTGCATCATTGGGATTGCAGTTTGAAAAATTGGGTAGGAACTATATTGAGAAAAAAAAAAGACTGTATTTTAAAGTATATACATCTCTAGGACCCAGTTAAAATAATTAGAGGGACTCTTCTTATAGGGGGGTAATCGAATTTTCATTTGAAGAGAACTACTTGAAATCTGTCTTCATGCTAAACTGACACATATTCTCTGACCTTAACTTCAAGTACTTTTCTTGGTATAAAGTTGTGCATTTTGTACAAACCTGTATGACTGACTATCTCTGGCCATAACACATAGGAGGACTATAACAAAGCAATAAAGTCAGGAATTGGTTTCAAGATTCTTCAATAACTGTGTAGAAAAATATATTTTTGTTTTGCATTACCCAGGAAATTTGCAGTTATCTCCAAAGTAAATTGAGTGAAAAAATATTTAATAGAAACTAAGTGGAAGCTTTGATCCTATAATTTAAAAAAGAACTCTAATTATTGCCCAGCTGTAAAGTAAAACTTCTACAAAATCAATAATAACTAGAAATATTTAGCTATTACAGAAAACAGCAAGCCATTTGTTCGTTCATTTGGCAAACAGAGTAAATTTGCAAACCCATAGAACATAGTGACCAAGGATATCAGAGTCTCCAAGATGTTTGTATAACTTGTTGTAACAGATGTACAATTATAATTTCCTAGCCTTTCTATTAAATCTGTTCCAATACTCAAGTATTCTTACACTTGGAACAAATTCAATTTGTTTATTTGTTTTCCYTAATACCTACTTTGATGGATTTTTTTTCAACACATATTAACCTACTACCAAGAACTGATCTTTCACAGCCAGGGGTTAGAAATAGCCACTTTCAGGTGGCAGTTTATCTCTTTGTAGGACTGCATGCCAATTAGGACAGATAGAACAGTGTATGTTGTGCCTAGATTTCTCCAGTGGAGATAAAAAAGAATTTAAAATGTCTAGATCAGATTTAAATGTTTTAGATATCTAATGTTCATCAGAATGTATCTTATTCTTCTTGAACTCTGTCAGACTAATAGACTGCCTAGAAAAGAGAAATCAATAAAGCACATCAGTAGGCATAATATTCCAAACTGCGTAGTTTCAGGCAATCTACCCAGAAAAGAAAATTAAATCAAGTCATAAACACGTAGCTTAGTCACTCAAGCAGAATTAGCTGTAGCAAAAAAAATACTTCCAAGGAAACTGTGAGAAATAAATAAAACACAACAGACATTTGTGAAAGAAACAAACATTCTAGGAGTTTGTCTCAATAATAGCCAGTACAAGTTTTGATATCAAAATGCACACCGCCATTGATATCCATAACCCCAGGAATAATACAGCTGACAGCTGTGGCTAGAACAAGAAACGAAAAGAAAAATAAAAACCTACTACAAAGGACAAATAAGGAGATTGTGCTAGAATAAAATGATTTTGTATTTGTAAATAAACTATATCTTTATATATATATATTTATATGCACTTATTATGTAGCAACAAGAATTTAAGCCTGATATATTACCATAAAACAAAACCTTAGGCATGAATGTCTGTGATGCTCAGATGAGAACTGATAAGCTGGATATAGAAGGAAAACAGACCAGTGAATGATACTGATAAAACTTCCAAAATACCATACAGATAAAGAAACGGATAATAGGCTATCTTCCATTTTCTGAGGAGTCTCTTGTTTGCTCCAGCATCACTGCACCTGCAATGTATTTATGAGGTTCTGTACAATAATATTGAGCTGGATTTGCTCTTAGGCTTTGATAGCATCATATACATTCTCTGTCATAGCAGATGGTGTTTAATTCTAATCTTCTCTCTGGAGCTAATACCACACAACTGAAGATTTGCCTTGAGGTTGTCACTGTAATATTTCATTGGCTGACCTCTCAGCCATTCACTGTATTTTAACAAGTGACAGAAAATAGCTTCAGGCAATCTCTCTCCTGATATATATACCAGATGCCTGGACTAGCATAGCTGAGCCTGCAGGATCATTGCTTTGATGCTCAGTATTTGACAACACTCTAAAATGTCAGTGTTTGGAATCTCATCCTACCATTTTATACCAGCAAGGGCATGAAGAAAACATAAATTGAGTAAGATGATTGATGTGATGACTGAACACTGTTCAAATTCCATAGCTGTAGAGAAGAATGATGATTATAACTGGGCCAATACAGATTTTAATAGAACTTTTACTATTACATAAGTAATAGTATGCTCATGCTTATTTTTCCCCCTTGAAATGTGACAAATGACTTGTTCAGAAAGTCACCCAATGTAGAGCATTTCAGTAAGCATTCCCTATTAAAGAGGACATTTTGCACAGAAGAAAGAAGCTAGAATGTCTTTGGTGTGATTTTAGATTTTTTCCTAGTTTCCTGAACATGAGTTGAACATTTTTTGATTTGCTCTACATTCTCACATGCCTTTCCCAGAAGAGTAATTGATTTACTAAAAAATGTATTTTCAGAATAAAAAAAAAACTATTCTATATCCAACTGTGTTCTTTGGTTTTATTTGTTCATTTTAATGATGAACAAATAAGTCAGATAACACTTCTATCTTTTTATTTAAAAAGTAATATTATGACTTTCTGAAGAGTCATTTCATACAAATGTATTTTTGCTGAAATTAGAAGCTCAAAGAAGAGTCTTTGAGAGTGATGAGATACACTCTATAATTTAATCCCGAATAGGCAGAGTAGATCTTTTCCTTGGAATGGTAGGAATTAATTTCTTAAGGCTTTATTAGGCTGAGTACACTCATTGTTTTGTATACTTTCCATTAAAATTACTTTTATGCTCATGATGTGCAAAAAATGCAATAACATGGGATTAAATTCAGCTACTTTGTTCTATGATGTACCTCATTTAACCAGAAAGAAACTTGCAAAAAAATCTTCTGACCATGAATACTTAAATATAAGTATCAAACAGAAAGCAGCTTTTACGTTATATACCCATAATATTCAATGTGGCATTTTAAGGTTAAGTTTTTGGAAATAGCATAAAGTTTGGGGTTTCTTCAGACATACGCTTCACTTTTAATTACCCAAAATATTTGATGGGAGATTTAAACTGAAGGTTTTAAAGATGCTAGTTTTGAAAGAACATCAGACTAGAACATCTATTATACATTTCTAAAATGAAAATGAGTGGGTTTATTTCACCTTCACTTTTCTAGGAAAAAAAATAAAGACCTATAATTTATCACTGTCAAAAAGAGTCCTATTCAAAGAAAAGATTAATGAAAAAATCGTGAATGATAATTCATTATCACATCTTGGTATTCCTTTGTCACTGGTATAAACTTAACTTATTTCTTCGATACATACGATACTTAGTCTTGAGATCCAGATTGGTGGCTTCACATAATAACTTTGGTATTTAAAGTCGATCTAGATTAAGCTCCCAAAAATAATAATTAGAAAAACAAAAAGTAAAAAGTGATATATGAGGTAAGATGATTGTGGAGTGCTTATGCAGTCTACATATTGGCTTCTACATGTGAGCTCTTTGTGTGTGTGTGTGTG
>NW_020455668.1:159115-209309 GCF_003342845.1 Nothoprocta perdicaria | reverse complement strand
TATATTTCTGAGGGTTTCCAGAGGGACCTGGACAGACTAGACAACTGGCCGGTGAGAAACCTCATGAGGTTCAACAAGGGCAAGTGCAGGGTCCTGCACTTGGGGAGGAATAACCCTGGACACCAGTACAGCCTGGAGACTGACTTTCTGGAGAGCCGCCCCGCAGAGAGGGACTTGGGCATCATGGTGGATGACAAGATGTGGCAGAGGTGATCATCCCCCTATACACAGCCCTGGGGAGGCTACATCTGGAGTACTGTGTCCAGTTCTGGACTCCCCAGTACAGGAGGGATRTGGAGCTGCTGGAGAGAGTCCAGCTCAGGGCTGCAAGGATGATCAGGGACCTGGAACATCTGCCCTGTGAGCAAAGGCTGAGGGAGCTGGGCCTGTTCAGCCTGGAGAAGAGAAGGCTGAGGGGGGACCTGATCAGCGTGTATAAATACCTCAAGGGAGGGAGTGAGGGGCGGGGGGCTGAGCTCTTTTCAGTGGTGGCCAGCGATAGGACTAGAGGAAATGGCCATAAATTGAAGCATCGGAAGTTCCACAGGAACTTAAGAAAACATTTCTTAACGGTGAAGGTGACAGAGCACTGGAACAGGCTGCCCAGGGAGGTTGTGGAGTCTCCTTCTTCGGAGATGTTTAAAACCCGCTTGGACGCAGCCCTGTGCCATGTGCTTTAGCTGACCCTGCATGTGCAGGGGGATTGGACTAGATGACCTCTGGGGTCCCTTCCAACCTTAAGCATTCTATGATTCTATGACTCTATATAAATATATTCTTGAAATGTTCTCCTTAAAGTGTCCTCCTGAAGAATTTAAACCAGAATGGAATAGATCACCCAGGATAGTTACTCTAACATTGTTTGTCAAGGTAGTACAGCCTTCTTGTTTAATATTGCTATGATCTTGTCCGTTATCTATTTTTAGATGATCTCTGTAACAATACTTCGGTTTAGGTTGTTTTCCTTTTGCCCCTAGATTTTCCAATCCTATTTTCAGTTTCTGGGCTTATTAATATAATCAAAGTCTATATGTGGATATTAGCATTGTACCACTCACATTTGGTACCAGAACATATAAAGTATGAGCTCTGAGAGTTTATTGCTTAAAGGAATGACTTGTGTCCAGATCTGTGAATGAGATTTGGTTTTTGAAAATGTGCTTTTTTTGTCCCATGGTTTCACCCAATATAACAACAGTTGACTCTGTGGCTTATAGCTGAAACAATATAGTCTCACCACCAGCTAAAATAGACATGAACAGTAACATGGAATTCACTTCCTCATTTCAGTTATTTCACTCTGTCATTTCATAGTGACCTGATGACTTTTCACAAGGAAATCATCTTCACATATCATTACCATAATAAAATAAAAGAGTTTAACATAAAAAAGACTTAATCTTTCTTTAATTTGGAACCTGCTTTCTTTATTCTTTTAAATGTATTGGTATTGAAAATATATGTATATGTATATGTATATGTATATGTATATGTATATGTATATGTATATATCCTTAGCCACAAAGAATTTAGTCTTCTGGCATTCACATCTTCTAAATGCGATGTTGCATGCAAAGTTATACTCAGCAATGGACAAGGCATTCTGCATCTTTCCTATTAAGTCATGATTTTGTTCAGAAATAATAAAAAATCATGTGGCTAAAAGAACAAAACTGAAGCAAAGATTTGTAGCTTAGGGCTGGAATGATTAGGGCATTCAGAGGAAGATTTCAGATTCTATTTTTCTTACATTTCAAAATAGAGATAGTAGTACTGAATTATTTTTGTGGTCACAATTTATAGTAATTTTAAACAAAATTTAAAATATTTTCCTGATATTTTCCTGATAGTAGTGCAAATGAAACATGCCTTTTATTCTGCAGAATCTTTTCCCTGCGAGTTTCTAGCCCAGGGCTAAAAATCAGAAATGAAATCAGACTTAAAGTATAAGTACTAACATTTCCAGTGTTGATCCTTTCTATTTTGCTAAGTGATTAAAATTCATTTCCATTAAAATTTYTTTGAGGTGACATTAAATGGCAAGCAAATTCATTTGAAGCAATAATGTTTGCTTCTATATGGAAATTATTCAATCCTTTTTACAAATTCTTGTGACTCAGCAGCTATCAGTGAAGAAATAATATTTATTTATTTATGATTTGTTTACATTTATTAATATGCAGATTATCGATTCATAACTTAAGGAAACATAAAATCCAGAAAAAAAAATAAACATAGTTTGTGGTTTGCATGTTTTTGATTAGTATATTTGATTAGTTCATAAAGACTGACAAAATCACTACTTTAGCTAATTTATAAATTTTAAGATAATTGAAAAATTTTCTTTGAAAAAATGTTATCATTGAAATTGCCTTAAGATCAATTGTCTTAAGATCAATTGTCTCAGATCAATAGGCAGTTTACAACATTATTTTTACATCAGGGACTGTAGAATTTATTAATTTATTCAGGGAACAGAGGTATAGATTCAGGTATAGATTACTATACCTGACACTCCCTTAAGAGAAGTCTGTTGCCTTTCTAGGCCTGGATTAGGGGTGTCACCAGAAAACTTCCCAACCTGGGTCRACCCATAGACTATTATCCTGTGATGGTCCTACACGTGGATGCATGTGGACATGTGGGGTGGGAGGAGAGGAAGCAGCAACACGTAGACTGAGGGCAGTCAAAAGGGACCTTAGGGAATTGGACCAAACAGTCAGAAACTCAGGCGTGCAGGTCGTTTTCTGTTCCGTTCTTCCCAGCGCTGCCAACAATATAGAAAGAAATAGGAGGATACAGTCCATCAGCATGTGGCTCTGTGATTGGTGTCATCGCCACAACTTTGGTTTTCTTCAGTAACAAGAAGCCTTCCCAGGCATGCCAGGCACCAGGCATGCTGGTATCCAATGGGATCCATCTTTCTCAAAGAGGGAAGAGAGTGCTGGGTTAGCAGGGCTCATCGAGAGGGCTTTAAACTAGATTTGAGGGGGGAGGAGGGAATCAGTGGGGCGGCAGATGAGATGGTAGCTGATGGTCCGTTATGCCACTCACAGCAGCCTAGTGCCATGGCCTGTGAAGGACACCGTGGGACTGAAGAAGCCAAATGACAAAATATGAGAACTTCTGGAAGCCCACATGGTCAGGTTGCARCTGTCCCAACAAGAATGAGAGGCACCTTGGGAGCCCCACTCAAATGCCTCTACATAAATGCACGCAGCATGGGGAATAAACAAAAGGAAACTGGAGATGCGTGTGCAGATACAGGACCATGATCTTATTGCAATTACTGAGACATGGTGGGACAGCTCCCATGACTGGAATGTGGCCATGGAGGGCTTTATGCTTTTCAGGAAGGACAGGGTAGGAAGGCGAGGTAGTGGAGTTGCTCTTTACGTGAGAAAGTAATTGGAATGTATGAAGCTCAGCAAAGGGGAGGATGGAGCATGGGTAGAGAGCCTATGGGTGAGGATTAAAGGGCAGGCAAACAGGGATGACACTGTTGTGGGAGTTTACTACAGACCTCCTGACCAGGATGAGGAAATGGATGAAGCCTTCTACAGGCAATTGCAGGAAGCTTCCTGGTCAAAGGCCCTGGTCCTCCTGTGGGGCTTCAACCGCCCTGATATCTGCTGGGAAAACCACACAGCGAGGAACAGACAATCCAGTAGGTTCCTGCAGAACATTGCATATAACTTCTTGATGCAAGTGACTGATGAGCCAACAAGAGGAGGGGTGCTGCTAGACCTGATACTAACAAACAGAGATGGTCTAGTGGGACATATGAGGGTTGGGGGAAGTCTTGGCTGCAGTGACCACAGGATGTTGGAATGCACAATCCTGCGTGGAGGAAGCTGGGCGAAAAGTAGGATTGCAGCCCTGGACTTGAAGAGAACCAACTTTGACCTCTTCAGGGAACTCCTTGGAGCAGTTCCCTGAGTCAAGGTCCTAGAAGAAAAGGGAGTCCAGGAGAGCTGGCTAGTACTTAAACACCACTTCCTCCAAGCTCAGGGTCGGTGCATTCCTACAAGAAAGAGGTTGAGTAAGCGGGGCAGGAGACCTGTATGGATGGGCAAGGAACTGTCTAAGAGGAAGGCCTTCTGCTGGTTGAGGAGGATTGGGTTAGGGTTCGCTTAGGCAAATTGGCCACCCATAAATCTATGAGCCGGATGGGATGCACCCTAGAGTGCTGAAGGAACTTGTGGCGGTAATTGCTCAGCAGTTCTCCATCATCTTCAAGAGGTCATGGAGAGCAGGGGAGGTGCCGGAGGACTGGAAGAATGCAACATCATTGCAGTCTTCACAAAGGGCAAGAGGGAAGAGCTGRAAAACTACAGGCTGATCAGTCTCACCTCCATGCTTGGAAAGGTGATGGAGCAGCTCATCCTAGAGAGCTTCTCTAGGCATGTGAAGGAGAAGGAGGTGATCAGAAGTAGTCAGCATGGATTCACCAAGGGGAAGTCATGCTTGACGAACCTGATAGCCTTTATCATGGAATGACTGGATGGCTGGACGAGGGGAGAACTGTGGATGTTGTCTACCTTGACACCGTCTCCCATAATATCCTCATAGGAAAGCTCCAGAAGTGTGGACTAGACAGTGATGTGGATTGAGAACTGGCTGGATGGCAGAATTCAGAGTGTGGTGATAAATGGGGCCAAGAGCAGTTGGAGGCCTGTGGCCAGTGGTGTCCCCCAGGGGTCAGTACTGGGCCTGGTGCTGTTCAATGTGTTCATCAATGACTTGGACGAGGGCACAGAGTGCACCCTGAGCAAGTTTGCGGACRATACCAGGCTCAGCGAAGTGGCCGACACTCCAGAGGACTGTGCTGCCATTGCTGGACAGACTGGAGAGTTGGGCAGAAAGGAACCTCCTGAGGTTCAACAAGGACAAGTGCAGGGACAAGTTATATCTGAGGAAAGAGAGGTTCAGAAGGGTTGAGGGTGAAAAAGGAAGCTGGTAACATGATGGATGAATAGAAAAGAACCTTATTCTTCCCACAGATTACCTGACAGGTAGGACAACCTTACCAAGTACAAGATGAAAAATACAGAAACTAGATGCACCAAGAATCTGTATTCCAAATAATCAAAGCTGGGAAATGGAGGCAGAAGCAGAAAGAAAGAAGTTATTCCAYATCACCCCAAAGATGAATAGAAGTGCTAAAACTGAATTTACATCTGAGTTGAATCTGACCCATCCACTGCTTTTCACACTAGAAAAGATGAATTAGAGAAAAAGTTCTAGATTAACAAAGTTCTAGAGAAGAGTCCTAAGGAGAAAGTAAATTCTTAATGCCAAAATATGCTAAACTGTATTAACAGGGAGAGAAGTCATACATAGTAGCATAATTAAAACAAGAAAAGAAAACAAGCAACCAACTATAAACACATAAAACACTCCCATGGCAAAAGAAAGATCAGCTGTTCCACCAAAAAAAAATTATCTGGAAATGCAGAATACAGCTGGAGAAAGTCTAACTAACATTTCACTTAGTATCTGCAGGGTTGAAGATTTGTGACTTGTTTTAGTTTTCAGTTAACTTCAACAAGAAAAGATAATTACACATGTTTGCAAATTACCAAATTCCATGCAAAATTTTTATTTTTAAATTGCTTGTAGGAAGAACAGTGAAAATTTGGAGAAATTGAAAACATGAATCTTAAGAGGCAAGCATTTTTTTTCAGCTAAAGCAATTTTTAGGTTAATGCAATGTGAAGGCTAGTGGAAGAAGCATGAGGTTCTTTCTGATAAGAGGTAAAAAAATATTCAGAATGCATCAGTGACTTACATAGGGCTCTTGAAAGTATAACTAGCAGAAAGCAACTGAACTGAAGACTAGAAATCAAATATTCCGTTGTATTCAAGGCGAGCAGTGTGAAAAAGTAATGTCTGTAGAAATTTTGAAAGGAAGAGCAGAGTGTACTTTGCTTCATATCAACAGAGTGTTGATATGAAGGAAAGGATGGAGAGGATGTCTCATTTTGTCAGTACCTAAACATCACAGAAGGGTCACAATGAATGGACTGACCACCCTTTCAGCGTATGACTATTTGTATCACTCAAAAATATTTTTCTGTTACTATGGCATACCTCACATTTTACAACTGTACAAGCTTTTTAATTATAACAGCTTTCAGGGTCACTATCTACAACCCTGCATTTTATGCACTTGTATGTTTAATATGCCATATGCTTTCCTACAGTCTTCTGGGCGCTGGGGCAAACATTTTTTTCTGGAGATTGGGATCTTAACAAGATGTGAAATGAATATAAAAAAGACAGATATAACTTGTTCAGAGTCTGGATGTGCATACTGAGAAAAATCCCATWATCCCAATGTTTTATCACTTAATATGGTGTAATACAGACAGTGGTTTTTTTTTTTTTTTTTGACAAAGGTGATATGCTATTATACATTCATCATACAAGTAGATTAAAAAAAATCAAGTATGACATAAATTGCATTGTACTTTTTTTTGCTAGGTTGCTATACTGCTGTTTATTGTTAATTTTCAAATGGATCATATTAATGGAAATTTAATGATTGTCAAAAGTTAATTGCTTCTTTCTATTTAACATTTTTCAGAAGATGATATTTTTTCCTAGATTATTGACCTGCAGAAGAATTGTAGCTTATTACAAATTATTATTACAAAGTAAACCAAAGCATAAGTACACGCACACATATACACACATATGTGTTCATGATTAAGAGAGGTTATGAATTTTAAAATAATATTTCTTAATAGTTTAAACAGTTCATTTTTGTTTGGAATTAGTGCCCTGTCTTTGATTAGTACATATTTCTTCTCAAAATCTCTGTCTATGTAAGCGGCTACTATGTTTTGTGATGTTGTATGATGTATAAACATTTATTTGTCAGATTTGATATGGGAACTGTGGAAGTCCCTCACAATTCTGAAGCGGCATGAAGTCAAGTCTGATACCCTAGAGAATACCATATAATGTGTATCTACATGTAAGAAAATGATTCAAGTTCACAAAAAGGAATTCATCCGTGATTGTAAACACATATATTTAGGCATTGTTTTCATGTTGGTGTCTGCATACAAACTATATGTATGATGCCCCATTATAGTCAAGGGAGGTTTAGGGATCTGTTCAGTTGCCTGCCTGACTCCTGTGATTGTGCGGATCTCCCATAAATCTCACATTAGACCTGCCAGTGCTGTTTGTATGTCTCATATGCTCCACGGTACCACTGAATGTCTATATTTAGGCAACAGAAATGAGCTGTTGGTCAGCATTGTTGAATCTGGAGAATAATTCAGCTCCCTGAGAGTAGAATTCAGTCACTTTGTCGTAGAGTATAATTTTATTTTAGSTTTCCTGATGAGTTACAGCAAGCCTTTTCAGACACACAGACATACACATGTTTTTTAGTGTTACTGATTTAATATCCAAATGTGAAACATAATCAAGAAGAAAATCACATATTGATCCATGTATTGACTATAGAGGCAGGATTCAGATGCTGAAAGACAGATGTCTTGTACCATTTTATACACATTAGGATATCCTGCCTAATCAATAGCTGTCTCTCCCAAGGGACAAATATTTTAAAGCCCTGTGTGAATGCCTCACATGCATCAGGGCATTGGAAGTGAGCATTTATTGCCTACTGTTTCACTAGTCATAAGCACTTGAAAAGATATTCAGAGCTCAATATTGTGGCTATGGCAGAGAACACTGGAAACTTCTAACACCATCACACATTCCATCTTACAAACGACTGCAGGTCATGAAAGATGTATAAAAGATGTATAAAAGAATATCAAATGACACTAAACACCTACATTTAGACAATTGAATCCTGTTTTGTTTATTTGTTTTGCCTAATGTCTAACTTCATATCACAGAAATGATAATCAGGATGGCTTGAAGGGGTAAGTCAGTGTCAGGCCAACAGCATTAATTAGAGAATTTTGGAGAAACTTCTTGGGAGGACTAATCAAGACATGTTTGTAGAATTATTAAAGGTATCAGAGAGTTTAATATAGCTGTTTTTAGATAACATCCTCTGTGTGGGGAGTGATGAATTTTAGATTAAAGGAAAATGAAAGGTTCTTATCCCTTAGAGAAATAAAAATGTGGCATTATGAATTATGCATGACAATATCTAGTGTGTGGAATATCACTTTCTTATACAGTTCTCCATGAACAGAGGTTTGCACTGGTGCTTCCTCTTCGTTTTAAAATAAATCTTGCCCAATACTATTTCTTTTTCACAATCATCATAAACTTCTTGAGTTCTTCAAAACTTAGTTATTTTTTGTAAGATAAGGACACTTAGCACTCTAAATTCTCGTCAATGTTTTTTCAGTATTTGTAATTCTCAAATTCAAAGATATGATTCCAGTCTTGAAATGACTGGTAAACATGAAAAAAAAAAAAAAAAAAAAAAAAAAAAAAAAAAAAAAAAAAAAAAAAAAAAGAAATTATATCATGATTTATGAAAATAAATGATGCTTTCAGGAAAAAGCAACTCTTCAGAACCTATTTAGTATTATGGAATAATAGACTTTTCTTGAAATTTATCAATTGCTTTCTTGAATTACACCAAAAATACTGAATTTGTGTCATGAGTATGTTGATAAAATAATTTTACTTATTTTATATTTTTATCCCTGGAAAGCAGCAGTGAGGTAAAATGAATAAGTCTATTCACTCAACATTATTTTCTTAGAATATATTGATAGATTCAGGACTAAAGATACTAACATCCTTTTAAAAATATGTATTTGTGATAATTTTTAAACCAGATATCTCTAACAGCATATGATCTGTACAATTGAGAATGTAGTGGTGAATATGAAAGTTTGTTTTACCTATATCAGCATTGACATAAAAACCTATCAGAGCAACTTTTTTAATATTATTTTAGAATTATATTAGAGTTATGATGTTAAATTGCTAATACAGTAATAATAGTAATAATAGTAATAATAGTAATAAATTATAAATAATAATTAACAGGTTGTTAGTTCCTGTATATATCCTTGGTATCTCTCATCAGTTTGATTAGATACTTATTTTGGTAGTATAATTTTTTAAAGAATATTATTGGTAGGTCTTGCTTGTTTCATTTTCTTTTTTCTTTCTTTTTAAGGGGAGTAAACTTGTAACATTTAATTTAGTGCAGAAAAATATTATGATAAAATAGTCACTTCAAACAGTACTGCCTAGCTGACATATGCTATGAAATCATCTATAAGGATTAAGAACTGAATAAAAATATTTCCTTTGCATTTCTGAGAGGAACAATAATAGTTCTGGCAATACTTTTTATCAGTGACAGAGAAGCAAATATAAAATCATTTCTGACAAAACACACGAATCATACAAGATTGACGGAGTGGAAAACAATCAACTATACAGGGCAGTCATGCGGAATGATCTGGGTCACTTGTTAAGCTCAATTCATTAAAACAAAACATGATTTCAACCTGCCAAATACAAGTTTGTTAAGAGCCAGGTTGTTTAAGGAACACAGGTCATGCTTATTGCGTAGGAAACTGTATTCAAGAAGGCCAGGACTAAGAAAAAGATGTTGGGTTCATAGTACACAAATAATTGAATATGAGATAAAAATACAACAAAATAGGTAAAAAGGATTAGGGTTTTTTCAGTTATTAGGGGAAAATATAGAATGTAAGATGTTGACTTTATTGTTGTCATCAGTTTGACATAGACAGACACTGCAATCTGTACTGGTTACTATATTTATAGATATATATAAAGAAATCAAGAAAATATCCAGAAGATCCACCTTCCCTGAAGGGGAAATATCTTCTGGGGAAGAACTGAACACATGTAACTGTGTAGTTTATCAATTGGGAAATTAGAAGATGCCTTCTTCASTTTTGCATCTCTTGGGAGAAAATGCTGAATTCTTACAGGTTCTTTATTATATTGAAGACAAAATAAGAATCAATTCCTGAGCTATGATTTAGATTAAAAATTATACAGCTGATTTCTGTCAGATGTTGGCAGAGGTGATTTAGTAAAAATTAGCTACTTGGGTTGAGCAAATTGCAATTGTTTGGCATAGATAAGGTCAGAACAAATGTTGCGGTGATCACATCTGGTCTAAAAAAAAATATGTGACCGCATTATTTAAAGTATTGTGAATCTGACAGAATTACATTTCAATATTTCAGACCGCTTTAGAAATGCTGTTGAAATCACTGAGAATAAAGAAGTTGTCATTTGAAAAAGGAAAATGCTAAAGAGTAGAGCTGTAGAGGGAATAAATGTAATGCTGTAAAGGATTTTGAGTTTACAGAATTTGTTTTTTTTTTAATTTTCAGTTTTAAATCATGCTCAGAACTTTAATATCCTGAGGGGGAAAAAAAAAAGCTTTGAATCAGGATACATGATTTATATCAATAACAGCTTTGTTTTATATCATACAAATTCAAGATTTGAGATAAAAATAATTTAAACAAGGTCAAGAATCCAAAAGAAAATGACTTTCGATTTACTGCTGTTTTAGTGAGAACTAAATAAGGTAAGATGAAAGAAAATCCAAGGTCATCATTTCTACAGCTATAGATTACTAACCTGTAGCAGTTACAATTTTTTGTTTTTTTGTTTTTTTTTTAGTCTTGGACATTTTGCTTTTTGTTCGGGCCTGAACCTACAGTGACATCTACCATTTTGAAGAGCAGTGAACTATTCAACTCTGCATAGTACCACAGTATAGGTCAGGTTGAACACTAGCTATTGCAATGCAGAGGTGCTTTTTTCTTTCTTTCTTTTTTTTTTTTTGTATGAAAAAAAAAGAAAAAAGACTTCTGAGCTGGAACCATTATATGCAGAGCTGTTCAGGCTTCCATTGATACGTTACAGAAACAGACAGGGAAAGCTTGAGTATTTTAAAAAGGTATACAATTCTGATAAAAATTACAGGCTTATTAGGATTTGCAGATAGGAAAGTAAAAGAGGATCACATTTAAACTTTATTGTTGTTGTTGTGGTGGTTGTTATGTTGCAGCCAGATCCACTATAGAACATTGAGTTTTAATGCAATAAAACTGATTTATTCAACATTACTTCTCTCTGGGCATTAGTGAAATGCTGATGCTGGAATACGAGAAAAAGAACAGAATAGGGCCCAAAAGTAAGAAATATCAAAAGACTTATATTTTTATTCTGTTCAACAGCAGCATTTATGCTAAACTGTCTTCTTAAAAACACACATGCTATTAACACAACCAACATTTAGATCAGCTGGAGCAGTCTAAAGTAGGCATCAGAATACATCCGCTTACTAGAAACCGTGTGAAATAAAATGAGACTCATGATTTCCTTTTGAAATCAACTGTAAGATAACTGCACAGCAATGTATGTCAGAAGAGTTTGTTCAGAACATACTGCTTACCAATCAATTATAACTTCAGCTTTGATATCAGGATTCATTTGAACTACTACTTAAAATTTCTACACAAAGGAAAGTGGCTTTAGAAAATGAATATAAATAAATGTGAATTAGTTCTTTCGATAATAGTCTCTTTTGGGGAAACGTTATCAAACTTTCTCAAGTGTCCTGAACATGAATATAATTTTTTGTGAATATGGTTTTAGAAGTGTACAAGTTTTTACAAGACATCATATCAACCTAATGGGGAAAAGAGATTTTGTACCTCTTTTAGTGCTATAATAGAAATTGTGGGAAAAAAAAAAAAAAAACGGAATGAAGGAAAAGTTAGTCAAACTTTCATATTGTTATGATAAAGAAAAGGCAAGGTACACTTTAATGGAAATCACACTGAAATTCTTCTGCTCCACTGGTTAGCTTGTGCCACACTTCGTATGTCTTTTACTGTCCAAGCTCTCAGCCCATGTTTCACATGTGTTCTTGCATGTATTATGCAGGGTACAATAGCAAAACAAAATGCATATCAGCTTTGATCTTGGAAATTTCAAGAGACAGGGAAAAACTGCTGACTCTTGGCCATTGCCATTGTCTTTTCTGTTATATCATTAAGTTCAACTTTGTGCTGTCCTTCATGTTAGAATTCCTCACTTTATGAGCATATTCCATAAAGGAATAAAAATATCTTTCAAGAAATAAGCAAAATGTTCTTTCCTGCTCGTAAGCATCCTAGTCATGCCATTTTTATTTGCTTAACTGTGTATGGTGCTAGAATAATAAAGACTGTCATGACTGATACCTTCATCATAATGAGTCCCTTTTCATATACGATCATCCCACGTTTACAACATAACAACTTTTGTTAACAACCAAGTATGTCCTGGGGCTAGATCTGACACTGAATAGGAAATCTGTCAGATCCAGTTGGGATATTATAATCACTTCTTCCTATGCTTGCTTATTACTGCCTGGAAATATCAAGGCTGCAGTTATGAAAATTGTCCATTTTGCTGTAATGCTTGGCCTGTATATGTCTCAGTGCTCCCCAGTATTTTTCTGTAGTATACTAAGTCTCTTTTTGTCCATCTCCACAGCATTTATAACATATATATAACAACATTTAACATAATTAACATTAATCATGATTCACTGACTGAAGTAGGCACAGAGAAAACCACATTGTACCTTAGAGTAATTGGTCATACCAGTCCAACACAGGACAAATATTCTGGAGACAAAGAACTAAGAAATTAAAAATGTTTTTGTTCTATTTGTGCTTCAAATTTGTGTTTGACATACAAAATAATGTCTGCGGCTTTGAAGATGTTTCCTATTATCCGCTGCAGATAATGATTCTGTCCTCCTTTACTGRAGAATATCTGAAAACATGTTTTTTGCAATATGAAAATGAGTAGGCAGAGAATTCCATTAACTCATTAGAGACATGAGTTCTATATCGAGCTACGTCATGGCTATGCTTTTTTAAAGATTTTTTTCTTTATGGGCTATAGTTATTTTCATGTTTTCATGTGCAAAGTGTTTGGAGATCTACAGATGAAAGGAATGAACTAGGTATTTATTACATACATAGCCAGAAGGAGGACAAGCTGAGCAGAAATGTCAATCCTCGTGTACTTGAACAAACCTTGACTTCAGCAGTAAAGTCTGGTAAGTCATGGTAAGACTATTTCATTCTCTATATATCTCAGGACTTTTCAATTTTGGTAGCTCTTTTGTAACCTTTGACCCCTTCTTGCTGTAGAAAATAATTTTTTAACTAAATAGCCTAAATTTCAGACAAATTAAGCCAAATGTTTCTTTACTAAGTGTGACTTGGGTTGATATTGGCTCTAAAAGCCAAAGGTAATGAAATACCCAGTATCCCAAAATTATTAATCCCATTTGARATGAAATGTTAATGTCTCAGATGCTCTTTGAAGCCCCATGATATTTAACCAGAGTATTAAAATAGCTTAGCAGTGTCAAAGTTTCTTCTTTCAAGAAACTGTCTTGCCTTTGTAACTCTTTTTCACGTAGGTTGAACTATCTGCCTTTCTCATTAGTCCCTCTTTGCTAACACAGTAACATATGGTGCAATTGCTATACGAAGTTCATCATATGACTACTAACAGGAATTTGCTTCCCTTCTATCCTTCTCCTTATCTGATTATTTGTGTCAAAATAAATACATGAAAGGTTGGTGTAAATCATCACTGAAATATTGTTATTTTGAACACATGTTGCAGTTATAAATGACTGAGTGTTTAGCTATAGGCTGAAGACTATAGAATCATCCTTATAATATTAATTTATATTAAACATTTGGTAGTTGATATAACTTTTGACAGACTTTGGTCTACAGTACTTTAGAGCCATTTTTGACTGAGTAGCAGCAACTTCGATTTGTAGGACATAGTAGCTTATCTCAGTTAGATATCTCAAGGTGCTTTACAAGAGATGTACAATAATTAATAACACAGTTTGCAGTGCCAAGCTAATGATGGAAAGCAAAGGGAAAAACAAATCAGTTTTCAGCTTTGATTTARAGCACCCTGACACTCATAGCATATCTTGGCAGAGATTGTTAAAGCAAGGCTTTTAAATAGCTGAAACAACAGCAGTGTAATATAACATATAGCAAGATACTAACAGAACAAGTATTACACCTTGATATTACCTGATAGTGAAATATGTGAGGTCTGGAACAATACTTTTTTTTTTTTTTTTTTTTACTTTTAAAATACTTTTTTTAAAATACTTTTTAAAAAAATTTAAAATACTTTTTAAAAAATACTTTTTTTTTTACTTTTAAAATACTTTTTAAAAATACTTTTAAAAGCTGTGTGCTTTTAAGATAGGCCATTGAGTCAGACTATTTGGAGATTTTGCCACACTTCCTTTTTATTCAAAAGTGGAGTTATGTGCTAAGCAATCCCCCAGTCAAAATACTATCAACGTGTTTTGTTTTGTTTTGTTTTTCTTGGAAAATATAAAGTATAATTTATTTGTTCAAAGCACAACTAAATGACATAAAAAAAAATAACCTTAAAGAACAGCATCTGCCTTGGACATTGGGAGTCTATATTTCTCCAGTCTAATATCTGAGAACAAGGTTCCAGAGAACCACAGGAAGAGATGACAAGTAAAATTTTACATACATTATGAGCCAAGTTAAAAGTGTGAGTCAAATAAAACTTTTCCGAGACGAGGAAAGGAAGACTGAGCTGAATGTAGTATCAAGTATTACCAGTTTATTTTGTTTTTGTTCAGGAATAGTCAGATGAATGTGATATGCTAGAGAGATGCAAAGCATTCCTCCGGATAGCAAATATTGTCTAGAATTGTTTCTAGCAGAAGAACCTCATCTAAAACTTATCAAATGTTCTACACCAAAGTTAGACTCTGAATTAACAATGTTCTGTATTCTGGAAGGATATACTCAGAAGAGAAGCTTGAAATTTTGAATGTCTTGGGTATTCTAGTCTTCTTAATATTTTGAGATAGTTCTTTGGATATTGTAGAAAGAAATAGAGCCTCTTATTCTTCTGTGTAAACAGAAGATGTTTTGGATGCAAGTTATTTAGGAGTACTCATACAATCCAGCTTTACCTAAGGTGGCTCTAATAGATCTAGCTGACTATCCAGAGTCTACTAATGACTAACAACTACATTGACTGTATGCAAGTACATCAAGTACATAAAGGGGATAAATGTATAAAAATTTTTATTAAGGGGCAGGTCAAAGATTTATCCAATACRTATCCCTAGCAGTGGTTAGTAACAAATATTTAGAAAGAGATTGTAATAAAGGATCTCTATTTTGTCTTCGTAATGAAGCTCCAAGCTTCTCAAGTAGATGGTTCCTAAATTCAGAGAACATAGAATCATAGATTCTAGGCCCCTTTAGAGATCATATAATTGAACCCTCCTGTAGATGCAGGGTCACCTAGAGCACATGGCATAGAGCTGCTTCCAAGAGGGTTTTGAAGATCTGCAGAGAAGGAGATGCCACAGCTCCTCTTGGCAACCTCTTCCAGTGCTCTGTCACTCTTACTGTCAGGAAATTTTTCCTTAAGTTCCTGTAGGACTTTCAATGATTTCAGTGCTTCAGAGCTGCTCTCCAGAAGGTCAGTCCCCAGCCTATACTGATGCATGGGGCTATTCCTCCCCAGGTTCAGGACTTGCATTTGCTCTTATTGAATTTTATCAGGATGGACACCTGGATCACACATTTTAATAGACATTTATAGTTCAGTAAATCAAAGATTTATTCCTATACAGTTAAAATATTAAAAATGTTTTCTGTCTCCACGATATCTTTTGGTGATGTGTTACCTAATTTAATTACAATTGAGTCAGAAGAAAAAAGTAATTTGTTTTCAGTTAAATTAAGTATGATGTAATCTTTCTAAGCCAAGAGAAACTGAGAATTACTATCTGTTATTAATTTTCTTGACACCATTCATAATTTCATTGTATCTCTAATATATCTCCTATGACCACTTCTTATTCTAGCCATTTATCTAGTATCTTCTTGGGTGGCAGCCATCTGATACATTCAGTTATCCTTCTTGCCCTTTTGTACCCTTTTGAGTTCCAGAATATCTTCGTGATTTAGGTGTGAAAAACAGAATATATCTGAGTTTCAGGATGTAAGTCCAATATGGAATAATGGAATGGGAAACCTGTGTCCTCTCTGCTCTTTATAATAACATCTAACAAACATCCTTGTTTTATTGACTTCCATTTAGATTTTTTTTTCAGAAATCTATGTAAGATGGTATTAAGACTCTTTTTATGAAATATGATAATTAATTTATAATATAACAGTGCATATACAKGGCTGATTCTCTTCTTTAGTGTTACTTTGCATTTCAAGTGCACTGAATTGCACTTATTTCCGAGTCTTTCCAGATTTTTTAGATCCTTCTGGTCCTTCCTTTGTTGCATTTTAATTTTCACCACTCCGAATAATTGTGTCAGTAAATTTTATTGCCTTACTTTTCATTGCCTTTTCCATACTTTTTATAAACATGTTAACAACTTCAGATTAGTTTTGTGGTATTCACTATAGCTGACCTCCATTATAAGAAATTCCTGGTCATTCATCCTCTATTTCTATCTTTTAAGCTTTTTGATACTTCTTAAAAAGACTCTGTAGTACTGCAGAGTGCAGTTGTGACCATRCTGTCCTCTGTTTGGGGAACCTGAAAGTGCTTCTATGATGTGCTTCTATGAAGTGCTTCTTCAAATATATCAACAACAAAAGGAAGGTCAGGGAGAACGTGGGTCCACTAGTGAATGGGGTGGGTACCCTGGTTATGAAAAACACAGACAAAGCAGAGCTGCTGAATGCTGCCTTTGCTTCTGTGTTTGTCAGGGGCAGCCCTCTAGAATCCCAGGCCCTAGGGACACATGAAGAGAGCCAGAGGGAGGAAGGCTTGCCTTGGGTAGAGTGGGTCAGAGAGCATCTAGGGAGCCTCGACACCCACAAATCCATGGGCCCTGATGGGATGCACCCCAGAGTGTTGCGGGAACTGGCAGATGTCCTAGCTGAGCCGCTCTCCATCATCTTTGGAAGGTCCTGGAGAACGGGGGAGGTGCYGGAGGACTGGAAGAAAGCCAACATCACTCCAGTCTTCAAAAAAGGCAAGAAGGAGGACCCGAGTAACTACAGGCCGGTGAGCCTCACCTCCATCCCTGGGAAAGTGATGGAGCAGCTCATCCTGGCTGCTCTCTCCAGACACATGGAGGAGAAGAAGGTGCTCAGGAGTAGGCAGCATGGATTCACCAAGGGGAAATCCTGCTTGACTAACCTGATCACCTTCTACGAAGGAATATCTAGCTGGATAGATGAGGGCAGAGCGGTAGATGTGGTCTATCTGGACTTGAGCAAGGCTTTTGACACTGTCCCTCACAGCATCCTCCTGGGCAAGCTCCAAAGGTGTGGGCTAGATGTGTGGACGGGGAGGTAATTAGGAAYTGGCTCGATGGCAGGGTGCAGAGAGTGGTTGTCAATGGTGTGGAGTCCAGCTGGAGGCCTGTACTTAGTGGWGTCCCCCAGGGGTCAGTTCTCGGTCCGGTCCTGTTCAACTTATTCATTAGCGACCTGGATGAAGGGAAGGAGTGCTCACTCAGCAAGTTTGCCGATGATACCAAACTGGGTGGAATAGCTGATAGCCCTGAGGGCTGTGCTGCCATCCAGAGGGACCTGGACAGACTGGAGGACTGGGCGGTGAGAAACCTCATGAGGTTCAACAAGGACATGTGCAGGGTCCTGCACTTGGGGAGGAATAACCCTGGACACCAGTACAGATTAGGGGTGGACCTGCTGGAGAGCAGCCCCGCAGAGAGGGACCTCGGCGTCACGGTGGATGACAAGATGACCATGAGGCAACAGTGTGCCCTGGTGGCCAAGAAGGCCAACGGGATCCTGGGGTGCATTAAGAAAAGCGTCTCCAGCAGGTCGAGAGAGGTGATCGTTCCCCTATACACAGCCCTGGTGAGGCCACATCTGGAGTACTGCGTCCAGTTCTGGGCTCCCCAGTACAAGAGGGATGTGGAGCTGCTGGAGAGAGTCCAGCGCAGGGCTACCAGGATGATCAGAGGCTTAGAACATCTGCCCTAGGAGCAAAGGCTGAGAGAGCTGGGCTTGTTCAGCCTGGAGAAGAGAAGGCTGAGGGGGGACCTGATCAGCGTGTATAAATACCTCAAGGGATGGAGGGAGGAGGAGGGGCGCAGCCTCTTTTCAGTGGTGGACAGTGATAGGACTAGAGGAAATGGTTTCAAACTGAAGCATGGGAAGTTCCACAGGAACTTAAGGAAGCATTTCTTCACTGTGAGGGTGACAAGCACTGGAACAGGTTGCCCAGAGATGGTGTGGAGTCTCCTTCTTTGGAGATCTTTAAAACCCGCTTGGATGCAGCCCTGTGCCACGTGCTCTAGGTGACCCTGCGTGTGCAAGGGGATTGGACTCGATGACCTCTGAGGTCCCTTCCAACCTTGGGCATTCTATGATTCTGCCCCTCTGCTCAGCTCTGGTGAGGCCTCACCTGGAGTACTGTGTGCAGTTCTGGGCACCCCAGTATAGGACGGACGTGGAGCTTCTCGAGAGGGTCCAGAGAAGAGCAACTAAGATGATTAAGGGAATGGAACATCTCTTGTGCGAGGAGAGGCTGAGTGAGCTGGACCTGTTTTCTCTGAGGAAGAGAAGGCTGAGAGGGGATCTGATTAATGTGTATAAGTTCAKGAAGGGAGAATGCAGGGAGGAAGGGGACAGGCTGTTTTCACTGGTGGCCAGCGATAGGACGAGGGGTAATGGCCATAAGCTGGAGCACAGGAAGTTTCGTCTCCAGGTGAGGAGGAACTTCTTTAGTGTTAGGGTGACAGAGCAGTGGAACAGGCTGCCCGGGGAGGTTGTGGAGTCTCCTCCTCTGGAGGTCTTCAAAACCCGCCTAGATGCCGCCCTGTGCCACATGCTGTAGGTGTGTCTGCTTGAGCAGGAAGGTTGGACTAGATGATCTCTAGAGGACCYTTCCGAGTTGATATTTTCTATGATTCTGCCATTCTGTGTAATCTATCTATGTGAGACAGTCAAACCAGCAGTGAAAAAAAGATTCCTTAATGCACCCATTGTTTCATGTAAAGAAGCACCTTACATGGAACACAGGTGAAAAGTCTTTCAAAAGTAGGTAAACTAACTGATACGCCAAGAGAAGGGAATGAAAAATAAAATAAATAAAATGAGCTTTCTATATATCTTTTCTATATAATTTCCCTGTTGAATAATATGGACTTTTTTTGCAGTTTTTGGCTGTCTATTCGCGTATCAAAATACATTAGTGTTTAATATTTTGTAGATCTTTCAATTTGATCCTCACAGGGAGATAACATTTATTATGTGAGGTATCTAAACATGTAGCAGAACTAATTATAGGAGTAAAATAACTAGGAAATATTTTCAAGTACTGAGACTCATCTATCCCTACTATTAAATAATTAGGATGGTTCCTGTCATGCAGTAATTTTTCCTGGGGCAGTTTAGAATCCTCTAAATAATTTCTGGACGTGGAGCTGCTGGAGAGAGTCCAGCGCAGGGCTACCAGGATGATCAGAGGCTTAGAACATCTGCCMTAKGAGCAAMGGCTGAGAGAGCTGAGTCTGTTCAGCCTGGAGAAGMGGAGGCTGAGGGGGGACCTGATCAGCGTGTATAAATACCTCAAGGGAGGGAGGGAGGAGGAGGGGGGTGGCCTCTTTTCAGTGGTGGACAGTGATAGGACTAGAGGAAATGGCTTCAAACTGAAGCATCGGAAGTTCCACAGGAACTTAAGGAAGCATTTCTTCACTGTGAGGGTGACAAAGCACTGGAACAGGTTGCCCAGAGAGGTTGTGGAGTCTCTTTCTTTGGAGGTCTTTAAAACCTGCTTGGATGCAGCCCTGTGCCACGTGCTCTAGGTGACCCTGTGTGAGCAGGGGGGTTGGACTCGATGACCTCTGAGGTCCCTTCCAACCTTCGGCATTCTATGATTCTGTGATTCTATGATTCTATGTGGTTCTTCCTCTACCCCACCTCCAACCTGATCTTTCTCACAGAGCCTATTCAACTGTTAACTCCCAGTGGCAGCAGGTGATTGTGGTGACTGCCTCCCTCATCTCTTTCCCAACACTGGCAATAAACATGAACAACAGTCACTATTTCTGCATTCTGCTCAGAATACAGTATCTGATCGGCTCTAAGAGAGACAAGTAACAGCATAATAGCCAAGGGCTATTTGAGCATTTGCCAGCCAAAATTTGATTAGTATGCAAAAATGACTATAAGTCAATCATCCCTTAAACAGGGGGACAGCCACAGAGCCTACTGAACTCTCTTGAATGGTAGTGGGCTACATGACAGAATCAGTGCTTGAGCAGAGACATTTCTCAGAGTTACTCCTCAAGGTTGAGAGATCGCTATTCAAATATATATCTGTGGTAAGTGATGCTAAAAATTCATGAATTGTGCTAAATTCTATCCAGGATTAATTGTGCACATAATCTCTTAGAGATAAATTATTGATCACGTCAGGAACCAAGATTAGATCCACCTGACCCAGACTCCTCTGAAAAGTTTGGAAAGCAAAGGAGTTCATTCTGAATCTCTTGACTCAATCGGAGGGTCTCCTCAGCAATTTTGTATAACTCTGTCCCCATGCAGTAAATAGAAGAGGAACTTGACATGAAGTCTTGTTAAAACCACTATCCCAAATCAATAAAACATATTACTACTTTTATCACACAAATTAAGTGTGAGTTACCCCCTCATTATTCATTCTGTAATAGGTGCCATAACTCCAATAATAGAGGGACATTGAATAGACTGTGTGTCTTCATTGCTTGCCAACTTTTTTGAAGATGTGTGAGATGTAAATTGGCTCTGCAAAAATATATTATTCTTCTCCAAAGACACCAGATTTATATACATAAGCATTAATTCTATTCCTGGTAAGGTCTCAAACTGTGTATGGAAGCCAATTGAAAATTTCATTTACTGTTCTGTGTTTCATTTTTTTGTGTTGTGTAATTTATTTTTTATTCTATTATGTATTGTTTTTCTTCTGGCTTACAATTGGTCATGTCATCCACAGTCCTTTCAGATGATCCTCAAAGGTTAGAGGGACTGGAGGCAGCTGGACTCATCTCTTAATAGGGGTATCAAATACTGTGGTAACTCTAGGCCCAACTCTGGCAGTACCAGATGCTCAAACACTGTTGACTATAGGTCCAATCACCTTAGAAACAGCAATAGAGTTCACAAACAGCATGCTCAGCTATAGGTCTGACTCTGGCAGTATTGGATTCATGAACAGCCTATGGACTGTAGGTCTGATCACCTTCAAAACAATGAATCGAGTTCACAAACAGCACCATTTATTCAAATGCAACATTTAGAGAACTAGTTTCAGATGTCAGTACAGGAAATTCTCTACTATAATGTGAAGTTCTTAGCTAGTGTACAAACACACAATCATCACTCATTCCAGAAGGTGGGAGAGGGCTCTCAACTTCGAGGAGTCTCCTCATGTGGTGTCTTGACTGGAGGGAGGAAAGGGGTTCAGCCTGTCAACTGAAGTTACAATAGTTTCCACTTTCCTCTTTCTTTCTTCCTTCTTCCTTCTTTCTCCTTCCCTCATTCCTCCTTCCTACTTACTACCCTTCTTAGTTCACCTTTTATATATTTTCTCTTACATGTAGGTGGAACTTGAGTGACTCTATTCATATATACTTTCATTATTGATTGGTTTAAAAAGTCTYCTGAGTTAAATGAAAATCTAGAGAGCATGCTTAGTGAGGAGTGGTCGTTCCATGGAAGCAGATAACTTCTAGGATGGGGTTGTGTAGGCCCTATATTATTCTCTAATTTCTCATTTTTTCAAGCAATTCTCTTCACTCAGAAGATTCTGAGATTTTTTGTTCATAAAGGTAGGGCTTCAGCTGGGAGGAACAAGATTTCTCTATTATAGAAGTTAATTTAACTTTTCTACTTTGGCCCTAACTTGTTTGATCACTCTGTTTATTCCCTATTCATCTATGTATTCTTTCTGCACAGATCCTGTTTCTAGTATGATCAAAAATAAATAAATAAATAAATAAACAAACAAACAAACAAACAAACAAACAAACAAATAAATAAATAAATAAATATTTTATGACCGGCCTCATGACTTTTATCCTGTCCACTTAGTTTTATTTGGACTGTTACTTCTTACCTCTGTAAAACTCTGTTCTGTTGTTCAGTAGAGCTAGCACTTTTTATTTTTGTTCTTTAATTCTTTGTTTCTTTGCTGGTACACTCTTTCTTTGAGCCTTTAACATGCTGACTTTAAAGATAGGTGTTGTCACAGATTCTCATGGTGTTTTTTGCTGGGAGAGCTTCCTTGTTCCTATGGAGAAGTCAAATTTCACTACTTTATGAATATTAACACACTGACCTTTAAATTTCACAGCATCACAGAATGGTTAAGGTTGGAAGGGAGCTCTAGAAATCATCTAGTCCAACCCCCCTGCTCCAGCAGGAACACCTAGAGCATGTGGCACAGGGTGGCATCCAGGCAGGCTTGGAAGACCTCCAGAGAAGGAGACTCCACAACGCCCCTGGGCAGCCTGTTCCAGGGCTCTGTCAACCTCACAGGAAAGAAGTTCTTCCTCATAAGGAGATGGAACCTCCTGTGTTTCAACTTGCATCTATGGCCCCTTGTCCTATCACTGGGCACCACTGAGAAGAGTTTGGCCCCTTCCACCGTACATTCCCCCTTTACGTACTTAGACACATTAACTAGATCCCCTTTCAGCTTTCTCTTCTCCACAGAAAACAGGCCCAACTCAGTCTCTCCTCATACAAGAGATTCTCTTAATCATCTTGGTTGCCCTCCGCTGGACCCTCAATAGAAACTCCACGTCCCTCTTATACTGGGGAACCCAGAACTGCCCATAAGGTGCAGCCTCACCAGAGCTGAGTAGAGGGGCAGAATCACTTCCCTTGACCTGCTGGAAACACTCCTCCTGATGCAGGCCAGGATCCCATTGGCCTTCTTGGCCACGAGGGCACACTGCTGACTCATGGTTAACTTGGTGTCAACCAGGACTCCCAGGTCCCTCTCCGTGGAGCTGCTTTCCAGCCAGTCGACCCCTAATCTGTACTGGTCCCTGGGGTTATTCCTTCCCAGATGCAGGACCCTGCACTTATCCTTATTGAGCCTTATTAAATTCCTTTCTGCCCAACTCACCAGCCTGTCCAGGTCCCTCTGGATGGCAGCACAGCCCTCCGGAGTGTCGCCCCCTCCACCCAGCTTGGTGTCATCTGCAAACTTGCTCAGGGTGCACTCTGTGCCCTCGTCCAGGTCATTGATGAACAAGTTGAACAGCACTCGGCCCAGTATTGACCCCTGGGGGTCACCACTGGCCACAGGCCTCCAACTGGACTCGGCCCCATTTACCACCTTAGCTCTTCCATTCAGCCAGTTGTCAACCCACCTCACTGGACACTCATTGAGTCCACACTTCTCGAACTTTCCTATGAAGATAGTATGTGAGATGGTGTCGAAAGCCTTACTTAAGTCAAGGTAGACAACATCCACGGCTCTCCCCTCATCCAGCCAGCCTGTCATCACATCACAGAAGGCTATGAGGTTTATCAGACATGACTTCTCATTGGTGAATCCATGATGACTGATCACCTCCTTCTCCTTCACATGCCTAGAGATGGTCTCTAGGATGAGCTACTCCATCACTTTTCTGGGGACGGAGGTGAGGCTGACCGGCCTGTAATTGCCCGGCTCCTCCCACTTGCCCTTTTTGAAGACTGCAATGATGTTGTCTCTCTTCCAGTCCTCGGGCACCTCACCCACTCTCCATGACCTCTCAAAGAGGATGGATACTGGCTGAGCAATTACTGCCGCCAGTTCCTTCAGCACTCTTGGGCGCATGACATCCGGCCTATAGATTTATAGGTGGCCAATTTGCCTAAGTGATCCCTACTCAATCCTCCTTGACCAGTGGAAGGTCTTCCTCTTGCCCATTTCTCTCTCTTTCACCTGGGCTCTGTAGTTCTTTGGGACTAGCCTTAGCAGTAAAGACAGAGGCAAAGAAGGCATTTATAACTCTGCCTTCTCTTCATCCTYGTTCACCCAGGCCCCCTCCTCACTCAGCAGCAGGATGACATTTTCCCCAGTATTCCTCTTGCTGCTAATATATGTACAGAAGACCTTCCTGTTGTCCATGACATCTCTGCTAACTCTAATTCCACCMGGGCCTTGGCCTTCCTCATTTTGCATCTGTATTCTCTGACAAATACCTATATTCCTCCCATGTGGCCTGGCCCTTCTTCCATATGATATATGCTCTTCCTTTCTCATTAGGTTTGCCTAGCAGCTCCTTGCCCATCCATACAGGTCTCCTGCCCCGCTTACTCAACCTCTTTCTTGTAGGAATGAACCAACCCTTTGGAGAAAGTGGTGCTTGAATATTAGCCAGCTCTCCTGGACCTCCTTCTAGGACCTTGACTCAGGGAACTGCTCCAAGGAGTTCCCTGAAGAGGTCAAAGTTGGTTCTCTTCAAGTCCAGGGCTGCAATCCTACTTTTCGCCCAGCTTCCTCCACGCCGGATCGTGAATTCCAACATCCTGTGGTCACTGCAGCCAAGACTTCCCCCAACCCTCATATTTCCCACTAGACCATCTCTGCTTGTTAGTATCAGCACCCCTCCTCTTGTTGGCTCATCAGCCACTTGCATCAATAAGTTATATGCAATGTTCTGCAGGAATCTACTGGACTGTCTGTTCCTCGCTATGTGGTTTTCCCAGCAGATTTCATGGTGGTTGAAGTCCCCCATGAGGACTAGGGATCAGCCGGCCTCTTGCATCTGCCTGTAGAAGGTCTGCTTATCCTGGTCAGGAGATCTGTAGTAAACTCCCACAACAGTGTTACCCCTGTTTGCCTGCCCTTTAATCCTCACCCACAGGCTCTCTACCTGTGCTCCATCCTCCCCTTTGCTGAGCWMCACTTGCTCTCTCACATAAAGAGCAATTCCGCCACCTCCCCACCTCGCCTTCCTGGCCTGTCCTTCCTGAGAAGGATWAAGCCCTRCATGGCCACATTCCAGTCATGGGAGCTGTTCCCCCATGTCTCAGTAATTGCAATAAGATCATTGGCACACACATCTCCAGTTTCCTTTTGTTTATTCCCCATGCTGCGTGCATTTATGTAGAGGCATTTGAGTGGGGCTCCCAAGGTGCCTCTCATTCTTGTTGGGACAGTTGCAACCTGACCATGTGGGCTTCCAGAAGTTCTCATATTTTGTCATTTGGCCTCTTCAGTCCCACGGTGTCCTTCACAGGCCATGGCACTAGGCTGCTGTGAGTGGCATAACGGACCATCAGCTACCATCTCATCTGCCGCCCCACAGATACGCCCCTCCCCCCTCAAATCTGGTTTAAAGCCCTCTCAATGAGCCCTGCTAACTCCCGACCCAGCACTCTCTTCCCTCTTTGAGAAAGATGGATCCCATTGGATACCAGCATGCCTGGTGCCGTGTTACTGAGGAAACCAAAGTTGTGGTGATGACACCAGCTGCGGAGCTACGTGTTGATGGACGGTACCCCGCTATTTCTTTCTATATTGTTGGCAGCGCTGGGAAGAACAGAACAAGAACAGAACAGAAAATGACCTGCGCGCCTGAGTTTCTGATCGTCTGGCCCCATTCCCTAAAGTCGCTTTTGACTGTCCTCAGTCTATGCGTTGCTGCTTCCTCTCCTCCCACATTTAGGACCATCAAAGGATAACAGACCATGGGTCGACCCAGGTTGGGAAGTTGCCTGGTGACATCCAGGTACCAGGAAGGTAACAGACCTCTCTTAAGGGAGGGTCAGGTCTAGTTATTGGACCATCTGTTCTCTGAATCAGGGAATCTCCCACAACGATAATCCACCTTTTCTCTCTTCTGCCCATGGCGGCAACGTGCCCAGAGTTTATCTCTGTGCTGTTCAGAACTGAATCAAGATGTGCTTTTCCCCTTTAAAGATTTGCTTCAAGAGGTTTGGTCACCCAAAGACAGATGTTCTCCAGTTGTTCTGCCTTTATCTATGTACATGTCAACAGGCAATACGGGCAGTCTTTTGTGTGGTTCTTCTAGATCTGTAGGTCAAGAGTAAAACAAATAATCTTTCACACATACTGAATGGCAAAAAATCAAGAACTGGAAAGTTTCAATGTAATTTTGATTAGTAAAGTGATATTTATCTCTCATTTTTTTTTTTTTATTTGAAGATTTTCGTGCCTTTTAAGCCAGGTGTCTTCATTCCTTCCAAAATCAACAAGGTCTTCTCCCAAAAACACTTAACACTCACCTGCCTCACAATGGGAAGATGGACCTTACAAATCTCTCAGCCTTTTTCTGTTGTAACAGAAGAAGTCTAGATGATTAGTTTACATTTGCTAGTCCTAAGTTTTATCCTCGATTTTGAAGCAGGCATTCTATTTTCTAACTACATTTGCATTGATTATGAGGAGTCATTAATAGCTTGCTAAAGATGAGACATCAGTCATTCTGGCCAAAGTCCAGCAAAGCAATTAACTTCATGCTTAAGATTAATCAGTGTAAATGACTTCAGAGAAGCCACTCACAAGCTTAAAGTTAAGCAGGAATTTAAAATACAAGCAATCAAGTATTAGAGCAGAGAAAATATTGAACTTTGAAAATTCTGTAGGTGCTAGTGAAAGTAAGAGTATACTAAAACAGGATACTGAAAGACAGATGGACTAGAGATTTTTTTAACATATATTAGAAACAACAAATATGTTATCAGAGTCAATGTCTGATATCCTTACTTTATCATTCGTAGGTAAATGCTATTCCTGAAGAGTTAGGAAAGATAAACAGAAGATCAACAGGGTCTTCACAGAAATATTGCAAAAACAGTGGCTCGAGTCCAAAGTAGCATGGAAGAAGAATAGTAAGAGGCTGTGTTTAAATGTGTGGTGGAGACTTCCCTCTTCCCTTTCAGATGTGGGATTTTTTTTTGGACAACCAACTGAACAATAATCAGCTGTAAGTCCTTGCAGCAGTCCTTGCAAATCATCTCCTGGACTGCATTAGGAAGGCCTTTTCCTTCAGGCTGAGAGAGGTTACCTTTACATTCTTCTCAGCRCAGGTATGTCCACATCTGGAGTGCTGGTTCATGACTGAACTGACCAGGAGAAAGACATGGACAAACATGATCAAATACAGTCACCAAAATAGTCTGGAAGTTGGAGTGCAAGCCATATGAGGAAAGGCTGGGGGAATGCCATCTGTTGAACCTGAAAAGAGACATTTATGTGGACAGCTACCTGGAGGGAGAGTGTAGAGAAGAGAGATGCAGACTTCTCCAAATTACATAGTGAAAGGAAAAGAAAAGTGAAAGGGAACAGTAGCAAGTTGAAATATGGAAAATCTATATACAAATTTTTATTTGCACTATGAAAATGGTCAAACACTGGAATAATTTACCCAGAGACACTGTAGAATCTCTATTCCTCGAGATTGTCAAGGTTCAAAGGACCAGACCATAAGTAACCTGCTTTAGCTTTGAAGTAGCTATCACGTGAGCAGCTGCAGATGATGTCCAAAAGTCATTTTTAAGCTACATCATTTTACAATTCTGCCCTATTTACATAACTGCAGTCATGATTTTGAACTAATAAATCATTAAAAATCTTTGAGTTGATTGTCTATGGTTGCAGATAGGGTATTTACACTGTGTAGATGACACTGTATATATAAGAACAGTAAACAGGTCATACTGCTTTTCTTTTTTGCATTGGTTTCTCTGAAAGGCTATGAAAATCTAGGAAGAATTTAACTAAGGAATATAAAAATTTAAAACTCCTCCATGGGAAAAATATTAGGAGAAAGTGAATATAGAGACCAGTATTACAACATTTTAATGTGCTTTATTTATTAGGAGAGAAAAAAATGCCATTAGCTTCCTGTTTACCATATAATATAACAGCAGGAAAAAAACCACAGGAGTGAGTGTACATTGACTGCATAAAACAAGGGATGAAATAAAGATGAACCACTTTGAAGAGTGCTAGTTTAAAAGTTGTTCAGTAATCTCATGTATCAGGATATAATTGGCAACAGCACAAATGGACACTATACTGAAGAGATTCATCTGACATGTATCTATATTTTCCTCCTTACAGTATAAGCACAAAGACAAAATACCATGCAGCAGACTAGCTTCACTCTGGGCACACAGCCACAAGAGTTCTTATTCCAGATCTACTATCAGCAACTTCTGGGTACTTAATTAACATTCATTATTTTCTCCTTCAAGGGAGGAACAGATATTTTCCGACAGTGAAACTTTTTCGTATCTTACCAAGAAACTAAGAGAAATTCTTACTTTAAGATATTTCATCTAATGCCCAGATCATTTTACCATTCTCTTCTGAGTTTTCTTCAATTTTTCAACATCCTTTTAAAACATAAACATAGCACAGCTAGATTTAGAATCTGAAATCTGACAATGTCTGCATCATAGCACAGAAGTAAATCTTGCATTAACTTGTTTTCTCCACAGTCAGATTCACTTGCAAACTCTTCATTCCTCTCTTTTTTTTTTTTTTTTCCTATTTTAAATTCAAGAGTGACACTAGCCATAACTGTCTTAGGACTTCTCTGCTAAACCTGTTTTTTTTTTTCTTATCGTCTTGATAATTTTGTCCTGAGGTTTATGTAAGATTGAGGGAAGTATTAGAAACCATGGGTAGATGGCAGGGTCTCCCTGTCTTTGTTGAACTCATTTATTTCTGTTCCTTGCATTGCTGGGCAGAGATCCCTACAGGCCTCTGCAACCAAATCCTCCTTCTCACTAAGATCTACAAACATCATCTTTCTATTCTACAAACACTCCTCATTTTCTTCTGTTTTATGTTTCTGTCCTTTATCTCACAGCATTGGATACTCTCATTCTTTTGTTTCTCATCCAGCTGGAAGGAGGGAGCTAAAAACAAGCAAGACAGTATGATAAAAAGAGAAATATGAATGGGAAAAGTCAGGAAAGCCTGCCTGTTCAAGTGCTATAAAGTGCAGAACTCTCTTTTGCAGATGTGATTAGGAGAAGAGACTTTCTGCTCTCGCTAATCTGTTTCACACAGAGCACAACAGAAGGCTATTGGAAGTGTGAGCCAATGACCAGTTTTTTGGATTATACTTAGTATTGGAGTAACTCCTTTCTATATTCCCTGGCACGAATACATGGTCATCAGCAAAGGCGCTTCCATCTAATCACTGATTGTCAAAWTAGTCTCTATTGTGTAGATATGAACTTGTAAGTATATAAGACTACAGGTCTTATATAATAACTTAAATAAACTGTACTATATAAGACTGCAGGTACGTCTTTGGCTTTACCTATATTAAATTCTGTTATCTACAAATAGACTTGATTCTCCAGATGATTGCAATATTTCTTTCTGATTGTTTTGTTCTTGTTATTACTTCTGTCTGGATCAGCTTCTTTTACATGTGCAAGCATTATCAGCAACGTTTTATTTCTATGTTCAATTTGTTAATTAACAGAATTGCAGTTTACCAGAATGCAACTAAAAAAAAGCCTACCTCATATAGTGATCCTTTTTGGATAAGTACTTATTGAGCTACCCCAGTAAACTCTTTTAAATCAATTTTACATATACCTTATTACCATTAGGCAGTGCAATTAATTAAATTGTGTGCAAATTGACCAACTGCTTTAACAAAATCTACACAATATGTCTATAATTTCTCTATTTAACAATCTTATAATCCCTGGTGTCTGTGTATTTTTTTTTCTTTTTTTTCTTGTAAAGCTAAATGGCATGGTAGTAGTTAAATTCCATTCTTAACTGTCAATGGATCTAGGCAGGTGACCTTAAATTGCTTGCAGAACAATCCTGCATTACAGAAAATTCAATCATCTTGATTTTGTGCTTACTGTAACTATGATTGATAGTAGGAGTCACGTGACCCTTTGCAAAACTAGTTAGTAAATATAATTTTTTACTTTTTTAGCTGTTATTATTTCAGTTGCGGTGTGTCTTTTGGAAAGTGAACAATGCCTTAGGGAAGTACAGGACACACAGTGTCTTTGGGGATCAAGAAGAATAAAGCTGTCAGATCACCATGAGCTGCCTGAGGTGACACAGCTGGACTTTGCCACCAGAGGAAGAAGGCTCAGCGTCCCAGCACTAGCTCATCCCTTAGCCATGTCTATGGAGCAACCAAATCTAAAAAAATGTGATGTATCTGTCTTCAGCTCTGGACATCATAAGCAGAAGAGAGATTGCAATTTTCAAGAAAAGGGAAGCAGAAAGCTGGTGGAAAGACCTACAGTCCTGCAGAACAGGAATGAACTGCACTCATTCAATTTTCCCATGCAATTTTCCCTGTGTACATTTCTCGATAGGCTGGATACACTATGAAACTGAATAGTACTGAAAGCAAGAGATAACATAATGTGACAACTATTTATAAAAAAGTTATCAAGGACATTGATGTATAGAACTGGGAAATACTTTTACTTTGGGAATATTTTTAGGAGTATCCTTTACTTTGATTAAAAAAAAAAAAAATCTCTTTGTTAAATAGCTGGTAATTCAATGCAAAAAAAAATTCAGAAATTCCTTCTGTTTTTCAGAAGACTACATTCAGAAGAAAACTATTTAAAAGGTAACCAACCTCTTGAGATTCTATATGAATCTAGTCATTCCAAAATATCTTCACTGTCACAGAAAATTCCTTTCCTAATTTCCCTAAGATTCCCAAATTCATCATTAAAACAATTAAACTCTCTGTCATGGCAAGTGATCCAATATGCTAATCTACAAAGAACTAAAGATTACAGCTAAGTCATATTCTTTTGTGTGAGAACTGCAGAACTGCAAAACTGCAGTTCTGCCAATACAATGGGTATACACATGAATGAACAGGAAACTACAAAATTAAATACATGCAAATATAACTTTTTGTACAAACTTGTATTTAAAGCGTGTGGATTCATAACGGTACCAGAGACTGCTGTATGACTTCACAAAACTTGTAGGCATGCCACAGCAAATATGATTAATTTCTTCATTTAGGTTTTTTGCTTGATCTTGCATAATAATAGTGCTATTTGATCAAGATTTATATTCATTTTAAAGGTAGTGATCATGAAGCATTCCAATTTTCTTGCTTTAGGCAATACAAAAACCTCTTTATTTGTAATGGTTACTAATTTTACTCCTCTTGAAACACTGTTGAAGTAAAGAGTAGCTGCTAGCATTATTTTCTTAGCTCTGTGTCAAATGCTGAATGGTACTTGCAAACCAATTTGTATTCTAACTGTGAAACTTGAAAATGACCTTGTAAGGCTGGAATCTTGCCAGGATTTTAAAGGATTCAGGTAGACAGTTTCCATACATGAAGACAGAGAAAACCAGAGAATTTACAACAAAGGCATTTTGTAAATATAGAATGACAAATTAATCTCTGAAGTGTCTCAATCAAACAGAATAGCTCTTCTGAGGAAACTACTAATTTATTTGCTATAAATAAATAAATAAACATAATGGAGAACTCTTTCATTGTTGATATTTTAAGTCTGGAATAAAGATTCTGTGCTATTTCATGAACACTTCCTTTTTAGTCTGTTTGGCAGATAGGGCTTGCTTTACACACATATTCTCTGATATATGTTCTTCTCTTAAGAAAATATATTTTGGTTGATTGCTGAGGCGGGACTGCTCTTTCCCAAGTAAGTAACCAGTTCTGATGAAGAAAGAAGAGGTTGCAGGATATGGCTGGAGCAATGAAGAGTCCCAGACACAAGACTGCTGCTTAGGAACGCAATTAAAAGACCTGRAAACAGCAAATGAAACCATCAGAAAATGAACCATCAATTGAACCAGAGGCAATGGAAGTATTCTTTTCTCTTGGGAGCATGAATTTTGTAGTTTGCTCTGCATTAGTCTCTAAGGAGACTGAACCCAAATCTGAAGATAAAGATCTGTCTGCAAAAACACAATCTGAAAGGCAAGGGTTTATTCTAGCCTTTTTTTTTTTTTTTTTTTTTTTTTTTTTTTTTTTTTTTTTTTTTTTTTTTTATTTCCCTCCTCTTTACCCTGACTTACCTTATCACTTCAAGTTTTCTTATTTGAAATACAAAATATTTCATAGCAAAGTTATAATTTCTTTCAGTTTATGAGTTTTGAAGAGCTCATAAAAGACCCAGGCTGATCTGCCTTAAAGCTTGGACTGACACATGATTTATGCTGCAAGAGCCTCTTCATTGCTCATCTAATTCCTTATCCCCTTCAATACACTGCTTCAAAGGTGCTGCATCACGACTTTTCTCTCTCCATAGGGAGCCGATTGTCATTCATGTTGTTGAAATTGTACTGAGCACCTGGATTCACTCTCCAGCTCCCCAGTCTGTATCTCCATAGTCTCTCAGAAGTTGTTCTTTTCAGTCTTCATCTCAGCACATCCTAGGTTGAAACTGAATGGACAATTTAGGACTGGGGTTACATGTGCTGTAGAGAAATCTGAAAATTCACAAGATTTCATTAGAATAAGCACATGTATTAAGACACCACGCTGCCTTGGAAAAGCCTTGGAAAAATCAGGTTTTGGGTTCTTAGGATATATCCGTGGCAACAAATTGATTTAATCCTGGTGATATTAACCAAATACATGATTTCAATTTTAGGTTCAAAGGGCAAAAGAGAGATGAAATAGTTTTAGTATTGATTCATTATTGTTTCTTAGAAACACAAAACCAGATAAATAGGCACTGAAAAATAAAAGGAAGAGCTGGATACATCTTGCATTATATAATCATCTGAAAGCTGTCTAAGCTTATATCTTATTCTTTATATCATTAGTATGTTATATTTATTATATATGCTCTCTTTTTAATCATGTGAGACATGCCACTACAACTGAACTTACTCAGTCATTAGTTTTCTATGGTTTATACAAAGAACTTCATGCATAGGTATTTGTATATATATAAATTTTGCAACGAATCAGTTGTTTTTATATTGTATTTTTTTTAATATATATGTTGAAGTAGGATATAAACAAATCTTAAGGCAGAGAGATTACCCGATCGCTTCCTTTTTAAAAAGTCATTACCAGTCTAAGTCATTATTTCTTATATACTGAACTCCACAGTGAATTAAAACTAATGTAAATAGTGTGGTATTGAATCTCATAGATGAAACTTTCTAAAGAGGAACCACATATTTTTGTTTTTAAGTGAATTATTTTGACTCATCAAAACATTATGTAATAATATAATAGGAAAAACTGAAATATAAAATAGAATGTTAAAAATATTAAAGTTACTATCTAAAGAATTTGAAATAATTTGGTAGACACAAACACAGTGTGTTCTTATGAAAGAAACACACTGTTAACAAATTTTCATATCCATGAATGACTGAGGAACAGCAGTCTCTGAAATCAATTACAAAGGAAAGTATGTTAGAGATGGTATTTCTTTGCTTCAGGTCCTGCAGAGCTCCAGTTTAAGAGACTGTCACTTGCAGTGAGCTCAATGAACTTCCTATTTCCAGGAATGCATAACATACGAAAAAGACAAAAATCTTCGCATAAGAAATCAGACAACATAGATTGCTTTATTCTTAGTCTCTCTCTCTTTTTTTTTTTTTTTCATACAGCTAAAAAGCTACTGATCCAGTTTCTGTTGTTAGCATCATGGCAACAGCTAATAAAGACTCTTGATCTACAGAAGCTGATTTTTCTTAGCTACTAAGTACTCTAGAAATATATGCAATGATTTTCAGCTGAAGTTTGGAAGTGTGGTATCCTCCCATCCTCGTTCACTTTTTATATATTTTCTCTTATATGTAGGTGGAGCTTGAGTGACTCTAGTCATACATATTTTGTTATTGATTGGTTTAAAAAGTCTCCCAATTTAATTGAAAATCTAGAGTGCATGTTCAGTGAGGAAGGGTCGTTCCTTGGAGGCAGGTAACTTCTAGGATGGGGTTGTGTATTGATGTTATATGAGATTAGAATTAGGAGAATTTTGAGCAAAGTGCATTGGAAGGGACCGATCTCTCACGGTTGTTGACCCAGAATCAGATATCTTATCATACTGTGTGGCTTATCAGCTGCATGGTATGACTAGGCTGCCACCTCTGCAGGGAGAATAACAGAGTTTGGCTGTGATGTCTTCACTCCACTCTACCCTCCATTCACTTATCAGCTGCAGGTACCACCAGATTACCACCTCCAGAACGAATCCAACAAAGTCTGCCCATGGTGTCTCCACTCTGCTCCACTCTATGTTTACTCTCATTAGTGTGTGCTAGGAGGACAGATTGTGTTGCCAAAGGAATTGTGGAGAAGTAGATTCCGTACATACCAGCCATCCTGGAAGTGGTCACTCTCTCTCACCTCAAGCAAGCCTCTGTAATCCCATAACTTCTGTTAGGACCTATTTTTTTTTTCTCTAATTTCCCACTTCTCAAGCAATTCTCTCACAACAGACAAGATAAAACATGTATTTAACTTAAGCCAAACCTATTGGCTGAATAACATAGCAATGAATTCAGTTTCTGTTTTTTTATTATACTTTAAGACCTCACACTCTGTCTCATCACTTGAACCTTGTTACCTTATGCAGTTTCTCAAATGCCATACTCTATTCTTTGTTAATATCAAGTTAGACTGTCCTCAGGATGCACTTATTTTCTATTGAGTCAATGTTTATTTGCCAATTACTGGTTTTACAGCTGTCTAAATTATTTTGAGGAACAAAGGATTGATTATCAAATTTTCTGCAGAATCTAGACTTGCACCACCTTTCTTAGGAAAGAATGTCCTCACTTATCATGGAAAATGTTTACTTTTTTTCTCTAAAAAATGTGATTCTCAAGAGGCTGATTAAGGCTACTAGTTTTTACTAATACTTTCCATGYCTGACGTAATTGTTGACCTTCTTTTGAGGTGTATATATATATATGTATATATGTGTATATATATATATTTAACCAACAATTTTTAAGTGTTGGGAAAAAGACAATAAGACTTGTGACCTTGCTCCTTTTATGGAATATTTGTCAGATTCAAGTCATCTGAGATTTTTGTCTGATTAACATAAAAAGAGGGCAGAAAAGGGGTGGCAGGCAAGTTAGCCAGGCTTCCCACAGTCTTGTGAACTGTGTTCTCTATCAATTCACATTTTGTCCAGTATCTAAACTCTCAGACGCTCAGACTTGTTCTGATCTGAGATATCAAATGTACAATGTTACATCATTTAGATTAGAGGGTGGTTCAAGGATTTCAGATAGTTAAAAAGCAGTTATTTGAGTCTGTATTTCTGGGAAATTCATGGCAACAATGATTACACAACATTTATCAGCATCATACTAACATACTTGCAACTCAGCAGGAAGGAATACCTTGTTACTATAAACATGAGGTTTGTGTTTAGTATTTTGAAGCCCCAGGTTGAAATCTTAAGTAGGGTTGCCCCATTTACTCTGTTTTTCCCCTACACTTGTCCCTTGTTCATTTCTTCACCACATGTACACTACAGAAAAATGCAAAACAGTGTTACTTGTTCAGAGCTGTAAAATACAGGAATAATTTAGTAATAGGAGGTGTCACTTAAATTTCCACCTCCACATTGCTGTCAGACAGCACCCTATGTGTTTGTTGCCTTCTGCTCTTCAGCACTTAGAGGCTGCTGCGGTTTTGTGATGTTCTCTGTACATAATTTGTGAAGTGCTTTGGGACAAAAAGTGCCATATAAATGTAGGGTATTATTATAGTGTACTTTGCTTCACTGGAGAAGCTGCATCAGGAAGATTGTTTTATTGGGATATCTCCTAGGTAACTGTAATTCTCCGTAATGATAGTGAATAGTACTGCTTAAATGGGATAGTAGTGGTCCAACTGCAGTCTAATGGAGATAAAATTAGATAGTGCCAAGTTGGATAATTGTGATTAACCATGTATTAGAAGGACATAAAATTGTAAGTTCTGGCACCTTAATACACATACAAGTCATAACACCACTTACAGTATATCTTAAATGTCACAGGGAATGTTTTGTGGCATATATTTGGAAATACAGTTATAGTAAATGAACAATAATTAAAGCCTTGATTCAGCAAAGCAAATAAGGGAAGTCTAACTTTTCTTGTTATTTCAGGACGCCAATTCATGTGTCTGAAGTTAGTATTAATATATCATGACTGGGAAGCCTTGGGGTAACCAGATGCTGTATTCCTTCTCTTCTCCATTTCCTGTCCTCTCCTTCATTCCTTATCAGAGCAGGGGGACATGGATATCTCCCTGCTTTCCACAGCATGGCAGCAAGAYGACATTCTGGTTACTATGTGATTTTTTGCAAAGCATAAACATATCCAAACACCACAAGTAATTCTCTGCATGGAGCAGTTGAAAAGGTTCTTGTGTAAACCTGAGGAATCTGAGGAAAGTGTCAGCAACAAGCAGTCTACTGCCGCAAACTCCATATTGTAGTGTATACTTGCTGCTGACAAGAAAAAAATAATAATATATCCAGAGAGATTTCTAAGATTTGGATAGACCCTTAAGAGCATTCTTCTTATCAAATGGAAGACTGTCATGATCCTTCTCTTTCATTGATATGAAAGAAAACATGTGGAATAAAGGTTAAATCTTAGACTGGTGCTAGAAGAGCTTATTGAATGCATAATTAAGGTGGGTAGAAGCTGTTATTTATCTGGATGCAATCTGGACATTATCAGAACTGAATATTTAAAAAATAGTAAGGGGTATGAATAGGAAGGCAAGATGGCTTTTACTACTACTACTTATGATAAATTTCAATTGCTTTAATTTAAAAGTTCTAAAGTTTTATGTCTAAACCTGAACTAGTCAAATTAAACATCCTTAAGAAAAACACAAAGAAAAATAGCTATTTATTTTATAAAATAAATTTTATTTTAAAATAGCCAATGGGAATTTAGGTGTCTAAAGCTAGTCAGGACAAATAAGTTTTAACTTCCTAGTACCATTCTATTTAGTTTATATCTGCCCTCTGGTATCTAATGAATAGATAAAAACACAAGTAGCAATCAAAAATCTGATTTTAACACACAAACAAGGACGTTTCTTCTGCATTCCTATTGAGAATGCTTAAATAAGATATTGTTTGCTCTGAAGAGATAAAGTGATCATATGGAGGGTTACACAAGCATATATAGATAAGCATACCTCATCTGTGTATAAATACTCATTTATTTTCTACAAAAAACTGTGCATCAGATCTGGGCACAATAAGCTTGTGAATGCTTCCAGCACCTGAACTGATATATGTTATAATAGATCTTTGTTTAGTAACACATATCACTTTCCATGGAACCTAATGAAGGAAAGGCAATGGCTTCACAATAATTTTTTTTTYYTTTTTTTTTTTTCCTTGTCAGACTTTATGTGAAAATAAAGGTATAACACATTGAAGTAGAATATTAAGTGTAGCTACTGACAAGATTCTCTGATGGTACCATGTGACAGTTCTCCAGAGCAACAGTTTGTAATAGTTGAGAGTCCATCCCTTTGTATCCTTCCCTTAAGGAGGCTGTGCTGTGATTACTTGAGTCTGTGTCTGAAAAACACGGGAAGTATTTTGCGACTTGCAATAAAAATCAGTGAACTGAGGACTCAGACACTGACAGCAGCAGCTTGAGATCAGAATGCTCTACAAAATTACTATTGCTCTGCTATCACTAACTCTATAAAGAAACAGACAGCTACCTATTGTAAACCTTATGTATTTTCAGGGGAAAATGGAAACTGAGCTCAGAGATTTATTTTTGTCTGAGAATAAAGGAAGAAAAGAATTTCTTGTGCTGTATCGTTTTCTCAAGGAGAGATAAAGACAAAAGCTTTTTATTGAGTCAGAAGCAAATTTTAAATGTGCTTGATCTAACTTCATTTGCTTTAAAGGAATATACAGGGACAAATATATCTTTAATGAGACAGGTCTTAGAGAATTATGCTCTAAATGCTTATTGAAAGAATCGTGATATAAATATTAAAATACATAATTCTATATCTATATACATAAGGAATATAGCTGTATATTTAGAAAACTTACCCAATAGTTATTTTCAAATAAAAGATATACAGAAGTAGGCATAGTTCCTTATGACCTCTGAAAGAGGTCCTTTTTACTTATTAATCTTATTTCACTTCATTTGAATAAAGGTACAATATGTCTTTTAGCAGCAATATATAGTAGCTTCAGTAAAAATATTTAGCAGCCACAATAAACTAATAGTTGAGATATATAGGTAAATGCAATAAGGATGAAAAAATAGCATGGTTATTTTGATAATATTGGTTTTGCCTATGGCCTATACAGGAAAGCAGTGTGGAACAAGAGATGCATTCATTTTCCTGAAACAGTAACTCTAAAGCCACAAGAATCAGAAGAAAGTATCACAGAAAGAGGTATTGATTTATGCCATCTAAACAGGTACAGAAAATAGAGATAAGGACACTACAAGTCCTTGCTAATTAATCTATATTGCACAGAGGCATAGCAAAATTTAGCAAGCTGTAAATTAATTGATAATTAGTGATTAATTATAGAATCATAGAATCATAGAATGTCGAAGGTTGGAAGGGACCTCAGAGGTCATCGAGTCCACCCCCCCTGCTCACACAGGGTCACCTAGAGCATGTGGCACAGGGCTGCATCCAAGCGGATTTTAAAGATCTCCAAAGAAGGAGACTCCACAACCTCTCTGGGCAGCCTGTTCCAGTGCTTTGTCACCCGCACAGTGAAGAAATGCTTCCTTAAGTTCCTGTGGAACTTCCCATGCTTCAGTTTGAAGCCATTTCCTCTAGTCCTATCACTGTCCACCACTGAAAAGAGGCCGCGCCCCTCCTCCTCACTGCCTCCCTTGAGGTATTTATACAYGCTGATCAGGTTCCCCCTCAGCCTCCTCTCCTCCAGGCTGAACAGACCCAGCTCTCTCAGCCTTTGYCCAGCTCTCTCAGCCTTTGAATTAGCAATGAACAGTTACCTAGCCAGGTGTTGTCTTCTTTAGTGGGACAAATGGGATCTTGAAGGATGGGACTCCATCTTTTTCTTCTCTTAAGAGAAGATACCATCTTTTTCATTGTTAACACAGCAGGGCCTATGCATTGATCCCCACCAGTTTCTACACACACACGGACAATGCAAGATATTATCAGAGCACACACATATTTGGCAAGACAATTAAGCAAGCAGTGATTCCATGCTGATGTGAAGGCCTGTGTAAGCAGCCCTGTGGCAAGACTTTGGCACTGATATCCTCTCTTCCAGCATTTATCATAGCTGGGTTATCAGGAGTGAGAAGACAGGGTTGTAAAAGTGTAGATCTTTCTAGTAACACGTCTGTGCAACTAAGGTAAGTTGGATAAATAATGCATAAGAACAAGATATTGTCTGATTCCCCAAGTAAAGGAAGAATGAAAAAAAATTTTATGACAGATTTGATGACTCACAATAGGTCACTAAGCTTTCCTAAAAACCATTTTGTATAAGTCTCTAATCTAAAGTGAAAGTTGACAGTCATTTGCAAGAATGAACACAAGTTCTCTGTGTTTAAATATTTTCCTTAAGGTGATTTTTTTTTCAACTATTCTAACTATTGTTCCAGCTATTTTGTTTGGATATGGAACCATAACATAACTTTGACTTTATTTCCAACACTCAGTTTTTCATTATCATTGAAAGTCATTCGAGGAACCAAAATAAACCAAAAATTTAATGTAGAAAGAAAATTGCACTGTTTACATTGGTTCCAGGTAAATACTGATATGTTTCTTTCCTTTGTGATTAGGTTAAAAAAAATTCTATACTTCTAGTTTGCAACCAAAAGTGCAAAAGGATTTGAGGGAATTGTTAAAACTGGCCTTTATTCTCTAGCAAGTATAAGAGAACATACAGAAGTAACAACAGGATTTGTAAAAATAGAGTGGAGTAAGAGAGGTTGCAAAAGCCATATCAGGAGTACAATATCAGGATGTCTCTCACTCCAAGGTTCTCCTCTTATTCTCCTTTTTTTTTCATACATGTGAGCTGGAAAGGCAGGAGCACTTTTCCTTGAGTTAGTGGCACTCTTTTTCTTTACCTTTGCTTCTGTGAGAATTTGGTGTATCCCACATTTTTAAGGGCCCTTCCTTCTTTCCCAGTTCCTTTTGACTTTACAACTCTCCACCCATGAAGATGGAACAGAAGTTTCTTTTAGATGTCTGAGTCATTCTTTTTTTTCACATCTGAGGACCAGGTTCTGAGAGTCTAGCCAGACTGACAAGATTCTGAATACTTAAACTGATTTTTTTTTTCATCTAAACTAAAATCCTACAGATATCTATCATGACTGTCCTGATTTATGATTTATCAGGAACATCTTCAGTGTAATATAAAGGCCAAGGGCACTTGCACCATATAAAAAGCAGGGAAATTCAGGATTTTTGGATTTTTGTCAGCCTTTGCTTCTGTTCTGCTATATATTAAAAATGTTTACCTTGCTTCTACTTAATATGGCATGCAAATCATCACATGCTAAGAACTATCAAAGCTAGCTGTGAAATGAGTAAAAAGAAACCATAACACTAACAACTTTTCAAATGCTTAAAGTATCTCTGATCAGGAAAGAAAGAAGGGAAGCAAAATCCATACTTTTCACCCTCAGAGTTCAAATCTTGTTTTACAGTCAATTTTGTTGTGAAATCAGTCTAGTCTAGCTTATTATGATACCAGCCAGGAGACTCTACTTTATCAGTAGAGTATAGAAAATTGAGGCTGATGCAGTAAGGAAGAGTTTAATATCCAGAAAACGTTCCACTTCTACTTTGTGCTGTGCTGGTTGGTGTCAACTATGCAAACTGTTGTTAACCTGTCATCTTAGAAATGCATAAGAAAGTATTAACCTGACCTCCTTGTATCAGGATATTTTAATTCAGTTGCTGTAGTGAAAACATGGAAAAATGAAATGGATGTAGTTAAACCTGGGATTCACGCTTAAAGGGAAAAGGAAAAGGAAAAGGAAAAGGAAAAGGAAAAGGAAAAGGAAAAGGAAAAGGAAAAGGAAAAGGAAAAGGAAAGGACCCATAGAATTATGTAATACTGAGAATACATTTTGCAATACTCTCTATCTGCCTTCATACTTTTTTGAGGATAATAGCACAGTCCCCTCTAGGAAGTGGCCAAAGACAAAATTCTTTAACTGCATCTCACTTGTTCAACACAGCCATTAATTATTGCATTAATATATCCATAAAAATGATAGATGATAAGTGACCTGTTCCCTGACACTGGACAAAATAGTTGGAAGAATTTGAGATGTGTGCCCAATGAGTAGGATGATCCACTTGCAATACTTCTGCAGAGCTAGCTGTTTAAACCTGAGGTCTAAACAGTTTATGCAGTGGGGAAGACATGTAAATGAAGAAGGGCTCCTATGGGCTTTCCTCTGTTTATTACTCAAATATATCTACAAAATTCAGAGAAATTGCCTTAAATATGCTGTGTTTGTCACAAAATTCTATAAGTCATAATTCAACCTCTCCAAAAAGGAGACAATTATTAACTGAATATTTTAGGAAAAGAATTAAAGTCAGAATGTCGCTATTGCAAAAAAAATAAGGCAAAATTTTCTACAGCATACCCACAAGAACTAAGTTGATACAATTCTTCTCCTTCCTCCTGCCCTTTTATATTTTTTGAGAGTGTCATCAGTGCGCCTTTGGGACAAATTAAAAATATAACTGTTAGTGGGAAAGGAATGTCTTCAGAACTCAGAATTAATTAAAATAATCACTAAACAATACAATGGTGTTTAAATGATAATAAAATGCTGATAAATTGGAACTACTCGTGAGAGTTAAAACTGGAGTCACAATATTCATTGCTGTAACACTTCATTGCAATACCCCTTGAGAAAAATAACAGACATTTAACGACTTTGTCCTTCAAATTATGAAAAAGAAACTTATAATACTGCAATTGTATCAGTGTTTTAGACATAACACTGCTTGAAGTATATAGGAAATCTATTTCAGGTAGATCCAAAACTCTGCATTCATCATTACCATTGCAAGGACCTATACAGATTTTCCGCTATTTATGCCTCACCATTTGGAAAAATATCATTTTGGTACCCCTGGTTGAAATAATAGATTATATGAGGTACATTTTAAAAGAGTCTTTAATTCAGAATATAGCTGTGGTGTTGCCATGATTTTTATTCATTCTTTATTTACTGACTGGTACTAGAAGTTCATAGAATCATAGAATGCCTAAGGTTGGAAGGGACCTCAGAGGTCATCTAGTCCAGACCCTGCTCTAGTCCAGACCCTGCTCACACAGGATCACCTAGAGCACGTGGCACAGGGCTGCATCCAAGCGGGTTTTAAAGATCTCCAAAGAAGGAGACTCCACAACCTCTCTGGACAGCCTGTTCCAGGGCTCTGTCACCCTCACTGTCAAGAAATGTTTTCTTAAATTCCTGTGGAACTTTTGGTGCTTCCATTTGTGGCCGTTTCCTCTAGGCCTGTCAGTGGTCAGTGAAAAGAGCTCAGCCGCATCCTCCTCACTCCCTCCCTTGAGATATTTATAGACACTGATCAGATCCCCTCTCAGCCTTCTCTTCTTTAGGCTGAACAGGCCCATCTCTCTCAGCTTTTGCTCACAGGGCAGATGTTCCAGGTCCCTGATCATCCTTGTAGCCCTGCACTGGAATCTCTCCAGCAGCTCCACATCCCTCTTGTACTGGGGAGCCCAGAACYGGACACAGTACTCCAAATGTGGCCTTACCAGGGCTGTGTATAGGGGGAGGATCATCTCCCTCGACCTGCTGGAGACACCCTACTTAATGCACCCCAAGTTGCCTCCGCTGAAGTTCCCCCCTTGTTCAGAGAAGTCGTGCTGAACTTCATGAGTTGTGGAAGACCAGAAAAATTAAATGGCATATATTTTTCCTGCTGAAGTTAGATAAGAGTTTTGATCTCTGAAACATAAAACTGTATTTTGGTGATGCCTTTGATCTTCCTTTTCCTTTTCCTTTTCCTTTTCCTTTTCCTTTTCCTTTTCCTTTTCCTTTTCCTTTTCCTTTTCCTTTTCCTTTTTTTTCCTATTTCTTTTTTGCCTTTGTTTTGTTCTGTTCATGTGTGTGTTTGTTTTCCCTGTCAAAAAGCAGTTTCAGTACTTGGTTTCAGAAGGTCTTATCATGATCCTGCTGTTGTTAAGAGACAGACATTAAACATATAGATTATTTTAAATATATAAATAATCTACTTGATTTCAGTACTTCCCTAAAGAGACTTCATGATCTGGGTGCTGGTATTTGCTGTGCTTTAATAATTTTTTCATGTTATGGAATAGAAAAGTTTATATACTACCAACAATAGCAAGTAAAATTTAAATTGTTAACTCTGATGATGTAATTTTTTAGGAGTGATGATAAATGTACTTCTAATTTAAAGTTTTGTTAATTTTCTTATAGCTTATTTGCTTATTTAAATACTTGTCTTTCACTATAGTTTTATATCCAATTTCACTACCTAATTTAGTTTGAATGAACATAATTATTCTACATTACACACATTCTCCTTGAGCTGTGAAGGGGCTTTTGTATCTTATTTACTCTACTTTTATTTAAATTAAGTGCTAAAATAACAACTTCATATATTCTACAATATAAAACTCATTGCTTCATTCTTATTTAGAGTATGAAATTCATTCAAATGAATGTCAATAATGTAACCTTTGATGTCAGATGTAACATATATAAAATTGATATGTAGTATTTTATTTAATATTCTAAGGTATCCAGTATAATAACGCATTGCCTTAGGGAAGGAAGGAATTCGTGACTTGTGATCATATTTAACTCTAAACCAGGTTAGATTTTGTGATAACTAATTAGAGAAAAAAATTAAAGCTAGATTAAATCTGTAGATAGTCCATTGCACATTTAATCAAAATGTCTCATTCTTCTTTCAGAATACGAAATTCATAGTCAAATGATTTAACTGTCATACACATTTGGAACATAATCTATTTTTAGTGTATATACCAGCAATTTCAGAAAATAGAAGAGTTAGAAAGTTTTAGAAGTTGCATTTACCRGCAAATTTTAATTTTATAATTGGAAAACATGTTTAAGTAGCATAGAAACTTCTAAAAATATGGAGATGAAGAGACAGTAGAGTTCCTATTTTGAAACAGCCTACTTTATTCTCCGTGGTACCAGAAACAACTAGTAACAACAATGATTACTATAATTTCTACTGTAAAAAAAAATCTTTTAAAATACAGCAAGCAAAATTCTTATATTAAGTAAAGAATAAAAAAGATATTTGGATTATTCTATCGTTCTCACAAAATTTAGTTTACTTCATTATATGAAGCTTTTGGTTTTTTGTTTTTTTTTTTTTTTACTCTTTTATATAGTAGTACTGTTGTTGTGAAATGTTGCAGTTTGAAATCTGTAATAGTGGTGGTGGTGGGGGAAGGAGATATCAAATTAGTATTGGATTTACAAACAGTCTATGGACCGTAGGTCTGATCGCCTTCCGAGGAGCGAATTGAGTTCCCAAATAGCGTCATCCACTATAAGCTCAATTCTGGCAGTATTGGATTCACGAACAGTSTGTGGACCGTAGGTCCAATCACCTTCCTAGGAGTGAACTGAGTTCCCAAATAGCCTGATCAGCTATAAGCTCAATTCCGACGATATCGGATTCACGAACAGTCTGTCTACTGTAGGTCCGATCCCACCCTCCAAACAAGTAGTCGAGTTCACAAACAGTACGATTTATTCAAATGCAACATTTACAAAGCAGGATTCGGATGTCAGTATAGGAAATTCTCTACTACAGCTTGGATTTTTTTAGCTAGCTCTGATGTACAAATGTGCAATCATCACTCAGCCTTGAAGACTGTAGAGGGCTCTCAGTCTCGAGTCTCCTCAGGCGGCATCTCAACCCAAGGGAAAGGAAGGGGAATCAGCCCATAGACTGACCCAAGAGTGATGATGGATTCTTCCCTCTCAGAAGTTGTTAGTCTTCTCAGGTGATATTCCAGTCCRAGGGGAGGGAAGGGGAATCAGCACATCGACTGACCCAAGAGTTACAATGGAGTCTTCCCGCCAAGTTCTTCATCCTTAATTCACCTTTTATACTTTTCTTTACGTTCAGGTGCAGCTTGAGTGACTAGAGTCATACTAAATATTGTTATTGATTGGTGAAAAAGTTTCTCGCTTTCATTTAAAGGTACAGTCAATCGAAAATCTAGAGCGCATGCTCAGTGAGGGGTGGTCGTACCTTGGAGGCGGGTAACTTTTGGGATGGAGGTGTGTTTTGGCATTATAATGAGCATATAATGAGCAAAGTTCAAGCAAAGTTCATCTGAAAGGAGTGATTTGTCACTTTTCTGGCTCAGCACTGGACTTTTTATTGTATATCTCCCATTGGACAGTTGCTGTGTGGCTTATCAGCGGCCCAGCACARGGAGTGCGACAGAGTTTGGCCGCGGGGTCTTCTCCATCCTCCGTTACTCCCCTTTGCAGCTGCCAGGAGGGCAGATTGTGTTGCCCAGGTAACCGTGGAGGAGCTGAGTCCGTGTGTACCAGCCATCCTGGAAGTGGCAACTGTGTGTCACCCCAAGCAAGGTTCTGTAATCCTAAAACTTCTATTAGGCCCTAGTTTTCCAAACAATTCCTCCACAACTGTAGTTCTGGATATGGTGATATGGTTACATTCATTCTTGAAGCTATTTCAATACTGAGAGACAAATTAAACCAAGGGATCTCAAACAGCAGGTGGAGACCGAGTATATCTTAGAGCGTATAAAATCACACTAGACACAGGTTTAAAGCAACTGAATTGCATCACATACAGACTCTTAATTCTTAGGATCTTAATTGAGGTGCCTATCCTTTAGATCTGAATCTCATACTTCCCCCAAAAAATGCTAGAGAGAAATATAACATAAACTTACTAAAAAATCTACAGAGGATTAATCTGTTTAGAAGATTCTTCTAGTCTACACATTTACTTTTATTTTAAAAATGTATAATACGGCATATATCACTTTTTTTTCATTTTGTAGAGACATGGTTGTTCATCAAGAAAAACTTCCACTAACTCTGATTCTCTCTCTCTTTTTTTTTTCCCCTTTTTTTCTTTCTTTTTCTTTTTTTTTTTTTTTTCCCTTCTGTTTAACTTTTGGCTCATAAGAAAATCTTGGATATATACAGTCTTTGAAGAGAAACTGATGAGAACTGGAAAGTATCAAGGTCTAATCCTGATTCTGCTACACCAACTTATTTCCCAATGTGTATTCCTTTTCTTTAATCATGATACCATTTTCTTTTTCCTTCTCTTCCTAAAATTGCCTGCCTTAAATTATTTGCAGTTCACCACAGTCCACAGCAACTAAGGTGAAGGTGGTGTTCAAAATATCCTCATTTGCTCTATATTTGTAATTATTATAGTGTTAAGCATTCCATAGTCAGAATTACACCAGGTTTTATTTCATGGTTCATAATTTAAAATTCTGTGTACACGATGCCTAACAAATGTTGAAAGAGTAGAAAGTGAGACATATTAAAATAAGTGACAGAGTAAAATGAAGATCATAGTTCTTAAACTATGAATACTTATTAACTCTACTGCTGTCTATTTCTATATACATCTCTTTATATAAATTGAATCATCTCTGATATGAGATCTTTCATGTACATTTCCTTCCTCATCCAGAACCTGGACCTGAAGCTGTCATTCTGAATTCAGACTAACAGTTTCTTTCTATAGTTGGTGACTGTAGAGGGTGGCTCATCCATATTTCTCACCCAGCAAGAACAAATCAAGGCAGCTCTTTGTCYTTCCTCGCTCTTTTTCTTGAATCACAACTCCAAATAGTAAAAATTGTGGTTTTGGAACTGCACAGATATTTCTTGAAATCTCAATGTCTTTTACACATTAGAGGAACAGATTCCTAGCTTATGCTGCTCTTTCCCTTTGGACCCTTACTAGAGTAATCTGTGCATGGCTGCATGTACAACTGATATACATAACATTATTTTGAAATGTGAGCATCAAAGATTACTAATCTTTTTCAAAGGAAACTTAAGTTATTACCCTATGTATCATTTTCCTCAAAAAAACAAAAGTGATGTTTCTTTTCACCTATCATTTTCAGAGTTAATTATTAGTTGATCAGTAGCCTTGAGATGAATGAGGACAGATAATGCAGACCAGGTGCTTCCTTTAAGAGTCTTGTACTCCCTCACCAGCCTCTTCTCAAACTTTATTTTGACTAAGTGTTTATTACTTTGGAAATATGTGTACTCTTCTAATTTATCTTTTCTTGTTAAATACTGATTTAAAAAAGAATTTCATTATCTCAGCCATTTCATAACTGCATTCATTTTACATCCCTCCTCATTTTGTAAATGTTTGTTACATCCTTAACATTTTTCTTACTGAGACAAATGAAAAAATGCTTTCATTTCTCCTAACCTTGTAAGCATCCTTCACAAGACCTCTTTGATTGAACAACTTTTACCAAGACATTCTGCAAGGAAGTTACACACCAATCAAAGGTATGAATCAAGTTATTTCTTGTCTACATATGCTGTTGAGACTAAGGAGTTAGCAAGCTGAAGACTGTTATGCTCACCACCCCAGTGAACCTCATGGTGACTCCTTGCTGGCGAGGCAGCTACTGGGTAGGGAAGGGTTGACCCTTAAAATTGGATAGTCCTTGCGTTATTTTTCACCATTCAGTGTTGGTGGGTTTTTTTTTCACTAGTTCTTGAAGTGCTTCCTCAATATCCTTTCCTTTGGCTGCACTATCCCTTTCCTTAACTCACAAGTYTCTACTCTACATACTTTCCCACATACCTTTTTCATAGTTCGGTAATTTCACTAGGAGTTTGCGCCAGGATTATGCAGTTATGCAGTATCAGTACTAAGCACTAAGTCAACAAACCACTAGGAGGAGGGTAACTACTTTAAGTAGTGTTAAATTAGTAGGGAGGAGATGTTTGTAAAGGATAAGTAGTTTCTTGTGATCGTTTTATGTGTATATATCAATTTTATATATTTCTAGTGCAGTTTACAGGAACAGAACTGTTTCATTAATTTCAGGGCCTATACTGATTTTTTTTTTTCAATTTAATCTATATAGATATAAGGTAAGGGTGATATGGAGAGGGCAGAAAGAAGGGGAAAATACAACAATGAAAAGCGGTTACACAGTTCTGTAAGAACAGCCTTCATTACTATACACTTTCTTGGGTAACACTCTCCAGAGGATTTGAAGATGTTTGACAATATTCATATCAATATTATCCATGCAAATTACTTATCTGATTGAAGGATAATCTCTGGTATTATTATTATGAAAAATCATAGCATGCATTGAACTGTGTGTCTGCTAGTTTTGAACAATCTATGTACTAGATTTCAGCACAAGTAATCATTGTTAGACACATCAGCTGAAGAAGAGAGGGTAGAGCAATTCTGAATCATTGAAGAAGCTTCATTTTTAAGTTCATGATTCAGGTTTCAAAGCAGAACCACCTTTCATGAAAATTTCTGCTAATATCCTGAATATCCTAACTTGAATTTGAAGTGGTTAAGAGTGATCCTCATCACTATTTCATGAGACTTTGTTGTTCTTTAAAACATTGGGTGTTACCTGCAACAGCTATTCTATTTGTATATCTGTAAACATCTATTTCTATATCTGTTGCTATTAATTGACATATTCTTTTGCCAAATGGCAAAAATACACATGACATCTTTTCTGAAACTACCAAAGTTAAAGAAAAACTGACAGAATTTACAGAACTGAGAACATCAACAAGGATGAATCTTTCATCCTGAGAAAACCAGTGATTGTGGATTATAGTGTTATCCTGTGGTCTTCAGAAATAATGCTTTTTTTTTCCCTTTGAAATGAATTTTTAGTATCACTGAATTGATTAGTATCACTAATGATTAATTTTTATCTAAGCAACACCTTTCATCCTGTCAAAGGTCCTTTCCATGATATCAAATATAAATAAATGCAATTTTAGCAGCTATATCCAAATATTCTTTCACCTCTCCCCTTAGGAACAAATACTAGTATGATAAGGATTTTGTAATTTTTGCAAAGACTAACAAATGAATTAAGATAGCTGATTCAGAGTGGTAGTTTGCTTTGACATTTAGTTTGCTTTTTCGAGAGATGCAAATAATCAGCATTTAGTTTTTTTTACCATAATAGTCTCATACAATCTGCTAGTGAGGCATCATTATGAGAAATGCCTTTCCCTGTTTCTATCTGATACGGAAATGTCATTGTGTTTATGCTAAGGGAAACCGTAGAGACAATATCCCTTCAGCCCCTAATAGATTTAATGATACTTGCTACCACTGGAAAAGAACGCTTTTGACCGCTATGCCCTGTCCATGAATGGACTCACCAGGATCACAACATCATTGTGCGTGGTTCATTCATCCTCTTTCAGTTGATTTCACTGGATACCTTCAGGGAACATGAGCATGCCAAAGGCAGCTAGCTTTCTGTAGCAAAGCCCCACTGCTTACAAAATTTCTGGAAAGTCTGATAAGCCAGTACTTTTGGGAACACAAAGCAAAGAAATGATGCTTCTTGCAATACCCTTTTGTTTTGGGGAGCAGGAAGAGAATAAGGCATTGTTACACATTAAATTATATTCTTTAGGCACTTCTCATACTCTGGGGAAGGAAGAGCTAAGTGATATTCTGCTCATGACCCACTTCTTAGATTTAATTAAGAAACTTTGGCAAGGCATACAAAACAAAAAATACAGAAAAGGATATATTGTTTATCATACACTACATATTTCCAATTTACATTTACAGTCAAAGCTGAAGTGGTGAAGTGACTGTATAAAAATATTTTTTTAAAGTATCAGCAATGTCAGAGATTGCTGAATCCAGTAGCCTAAGGAATGTGAGGTTTCTGCAGCTCTATGTTCCCTGGTCCAATTAGGAACAAGGCTGAGCTCAAACTCCTGTTTGACATATGTGCACATTTCACACATGCACAGTATTCATGGCTATGACAGACCACATGGATCAACACAGGCAGAAAATACACAACATTCACAAACATGACAAGTATGGATAGGTTGATTCCTATTTTAAATCCCAGGATTTATGGAAAACTACAGCTCTTATCCTTTCTCCTTT
>NW_020455668.1:142180-158310 GCF_003342845.1 Nothoprocta perdicaria | reverse complement strand
TGCAGGACCCTGCACTTGTCCTTGTTGAACCTCAAGAGGTTCCTCTCTGCCCAACTCACCAGCCTGTCCAGGTCCCTCTGGATGGCAGCACAGCCCTCCGGAGTGTCGCCCACTCCACCCAGCTTGGTGTCATCTGCAAACTTGCTCAGGGTGCACTCTGTGCCCTCATCCAGGTCATTGATGAATAAATTGAACAGCACTGGGCCCAGTGCTGACCCCTGGGGGTCACCACTGGCCACAGGTCTCCAACTGGACTCGGCCCCATTTATCACCACCCTCTGAGCTCTGCCATCCAGCCAGTTCTGGATCCACCGCACCATGCACTCCTCTAGTCCACTCTCCAGGAGATCCCGTATGAGGATGGTATGGGAGACGGTGTCAAAAACCTTGCTTAAGTCAAGGTAGAAAATATCCACGGCTCTCTCCTCGTCCAGCCAGACTGTCATCCCATCATGGAAGGCTATGAGGTTCGTCAGACATGACTTCCCCTTGCTGAATCCATGCTGACTGCTCCTCAACACATTCTTCTCCTTCATATGCCTGGAGATTCCCTCTAGGATGAACTGCTCCATCACCTTTCCAGGGACGGAGGTGAGGCTGACTGGCCTGTAATTGCCCAGCTCCTCCCTCTTGCCCTTTTGTGAAGACAGGAGTGATGTTGGCTCTCTTCCAATCCTCGGGCACCTCCCCTGCTCTCCAGGACCTCTTGAAGACCATGGAGAGAGGCTGAGCAATAACCTCCGCCAGTTCCTTCAACACCCTTGGGTGCATCCCATCGGGACCCATAGATTTTTGAGTGGCCATTTTGCCTAAGTGATCCCTAACCCAATCCTTCTCAACCAGCAGAATGTCTTCCTCTAGCTCATTCCTCTCTCTTTCACCTGAGACCTGCAATTCATGAGGAGTGGTCTTAGCAGTAAAGACAGAGGCAAAGAAGGCATTTAGTAACTCTGCCTTCTTGACATCCTCCGTCACCAAGGCCCCTTCCCCATTCAGCAGTGCACTAGCATTTTCCCTCATCTTCCTCTTGCTGTTGACGTACTTATAGAAACCCTTCCTGTTGTCCCTGACATGCSTCGCCAACTCTAATTCCACCTGGGCTTTGGCCCTCCTCATTTTGCATCTGCATTCTCTGGTGATGCACCTATACTCTGCCCACGTGGCCTGGCCCTTCTTCCACAAGCTGTGCATTCTTTTTTTCTCATTCACTTTGCCTAGCAGCTCCTTGCACATCCATACAGGTCTCCTACCCCGCTTACTTGACTTCTTACTTGTGGGAATGCACTGATCCTGAGCTTGGAGGAAGTAGCGCTTGAATAATAGCCAGCTCTCCTGGAGTCCCTTTCCTTCTAGGACCCTAGCCCAGGGGACTGCTCCAAGGAGCTCCCTGAAGAGGTTGAAGTTGGTTCTCTTCAAGTCCAGGATAGCTATCCTAAATCTTGTCCAGCTTACTCCATGCAGGATTGTGAATTCCGATATCTCGTGGTCATTGCAGCCCAGACTGTCCCCAACCCTCACATTTCCCACTAGACTGTCTCTGTTTGTTASTATCAGGTCTAGCAGTGCCCCTCCCCTTGTTTGCTCATCAACCACCTGCATCAAGAAATTATCTGCAATGTTCTGCAGGAAGCTGCAGAGGTTATCTGCAATGTTCTGTAGGAAACATCACATAAAAAGGTCTCTCTCATTCCTACAAAGCACTTTAAAAAATTCCATGAATTTTACAGTCTTCGGATGCCCTTTCCCCTTCATCCCATGTATAATAAACATCTGTAGGCAAAAACTCCGTCAATCAGCAGAGAGGTGACGGAGAGTTTCTGTGTTTGCCTGATCTCAGGGGATGCTCATGGGGTGTCTGACAACAGTTACAATGGTCTATTTTTCTCCTTGATGGTGTAGAAGCTGCCAAGTCAGGGTGTTCGGTGGTCACTGAATGACCCCAGGTTGCTGGGGTTAATTTGCTCATCAACATTTCTTTAATAACTATGTCCTGTGTTTATGTTGTTCAGCCTATAATCACATAATCTGCCAATAAAGATGAAACAGAAGAAAGTGCCAGTGTTGCATATGCAATCTAGTGAACTGAGGAGGATGGAAAAGTAAGTATTTAACATGTGGAATACTTTTACTATTATTAATAATGGTACTACTCTTTTCTAATTTGAAGAGAAAGATCTGCTAGATCCCTGTAAGTTGTTTGTCAGAACCTGAAAGGTATAAGATCATTCTTTCTGTAGAACTGTTTAGCTATATTGGAAGTTTCTTCTTAGCCAGATGATTTTCTAGTGAAACAGTAACCAAAGCTGCAGGAAAAGCTGCACCTGGGGAGGAGTAACCCCAGGCATCAGTACAGATTAGGGGTCGACCTGCTGGAAAGCACCTCCACGGAGAGGGACCTGGTTGACACTAAGTTAACCATGAGTGAGCAGTGTGCCCTCGTGGCCAAGAAGGCCAATGGCATCCTGGCCTGCATCAGGAGGAGCGTTGCCAGCAGGTCAAGGGAGGTGATTCTGCCCCTCTACTCAGCTCTGGTGAGGCCGCACCTGGAGTACTGTGTTCAGTTCTGGGTACCCCAGTATAGGAAGGACGTGGAGCTTCTGGAGAGGGTCCAGAGAAGGGCAACCAGGATGATTAAGGGAATGGAACATCTCTCGTATGAAGAGAGGCTGAGTGAGCTGGGCCTGTTTTCTCTGGAGAAGAGAAGGCTCAGAGGGGATATGATTAATATGTATAAGTTCAGGAAGGGAGAATGCAGGGAGGAAGGGGACAGGCTGTTCTCACTGGTGGCCAGCGATAGGATGAGGGGTAATGGCCACAAACTGAAGCATAAGAAGTTCCGTCTCCAGGTGAGGAGCAACTTCTTTACTGTTAGGGTGACAGAGCAGTGGAACAGGCTGCCCAGGGAGGTTGTGGAGTCTCCTACTCTGGAGGTCTTCAAAACCCACCTGGATGCCACCCTGTGCCACATGCTCTAGGTGTGCCTGCTTGAGCAGGAAGGTTGGACTAGATGATCTGTAGAGGTCCCTTCCAACCTTAAATATTCTGAAACATTCTGAAACATTCTGAAAAGCACAGAAGTCCTGTACTTCCTTGTGTCTTTTTTTTTTTTTTTYCCCTTGTTGTTTTTATAATAGAATGAGAATGAAGACTGGAAAGTTTCTTAATGTCGTATTTTTTTTAATAGCATCAATTCATTGATTCATTGATTCATTGATTGATTCATTCATTCATTCATTCATTCATTCACAAACTCACTCACTCACTCACTCACTCATTCATTCATCCAGTACAGATTAGGGGTCGACCTGCTGGAAAGCACCTCCACGGAGAGGGACCTGGGAGTCCTGGTTGACACTACRTTAACCATGAGTCAGCAGTGTGCCCTCGTGGCCAAGAAGGCCAATGGTATCCTGGCCTGCATCAGGAGGAGTGTTGCCAGCAGGTCAAGGGAGGTGATTCTGCACCTCTACTCAGCTCTGGTGAGGCCTCACCTGGAATATTGTGTGCAGTTCTGGGCTCCCCAGTATAAGAGGGATGTGGAGCTTCTAGAGAGGGTCCAGCGGAGAGCTACTAAGGTGATTAAGGGAMTGGAACATCTCTCGTATGAGGAGAGACTGAGTGAGTTGGGGCTGCTTTCTGTGGAGAAGAGAAGGCTGAGAGGGGATCTGATTAACATGTACAAGTTCATGAAGGGGGAATGCAGGGAAGAAGGGGACAAGCTCTTCTCATTGGTGGCCAGCGATAGGACAAGGGGAAATGTGTATAAGCTGAAACACAGGAAGTTTCATCTCCAGGTGAAGAAGAACTTCTTTACTATGAGGATGACAGAGCAGTGGAACAGGCTGCCCAGGGAGGTTGCGGAGTCTCCTTTTCTGTAGCTCTTCAAAACCCGCCTAGATGCCACCCTATGCCACATGCTCTAGGTGTCCCTGCTTGAGCGGGAAGGTTGGACTAGATGATCTCTAGAGGTCCCTTCCAACCTGAATATTCTGTGATTCTGTGATTCTACCAAAATAATTCACTAAAACCAAGGGAAAAAAAAAAAGTACAAATTCAAGAAATGTGAAGTACTTTGAGGTATTACCTCAAGCACTGGGACAACAGCTTAGTATAAAAAAAAAAAATCTGAAGAACAAAGACTATTTGGGAAATGTCAGAAAGCTACTCAGAAGATATAATACTAATTCCAAATTACAGTTAGGAGTTTCTCCTTTTTTTTTTACAAAAGGACATCTGCACTTTAAACTGATGTAAAAATATTACACACTGTTCCTTTTTCATATTGATTTTCATATTGATTTTCAATAGTTCTATCTTACATATAAGTTGGGCAAAAATGTATTATATTTGTATATAATTTTGCTGGAAAAGGCAGTAGTGTTACTTTCAGTAGAACATCATCATTAGGAAAAAATCAGTATTTCACGATTATATAGACATTTTCTGAATACAGTATGGCTTCATATGTATGCTTTATAAATGAAAGAAAACAATTTATTCTTTGGGTAATATTTAAACTAAAGACCATTATTCTAGGTGTTTACCATTTCTGGACATCAGGACTTTCATTGAGATTCTTGCACAGTGTTTTAAAAATGTAACTCTACATATCCAAGTTGGAAAATTTTGCCTTGAGAATTCACCTTTCAATAAGCCAGTGATGAAGGCAGGAGTGACTGTTTTTTCTCTCCCTGTCACAACTTGAGGTCTGTTAAATAGCACATCTGCAGTAAACAGATAGATGGACTTCTAAGGTCAAAGAGTATATCATATGTACAAGCTTAAACTACCTTGTGGGATAATTTTCTTTTTTATGAAGGCTGTGTCATTTCCTGAACACTCCACTGCACATATAAATGAGCAGGCTGCATTATCCCCAGGCTAGTCGCAGGAATAGAAAATAACCCCAAACCTTTTATTCCATTTAATAACTTTCAAGAAACCATGTTTCTCTGTGGAGTACTAGTATTACTGATTCTTTTCATACTGAACACCAGCTGTCCCTGAACTTTGTCTGGGTGAAGGCGATTCCTTACAGGAAGTCCCAACAAAACTGAAGTCCATGAAGAGTAGTCCCATGGGGAAAAAATAAAGGAAATCAAAAAAGAGATTATACTGTTCATTAAATGGCAAGAAATACATAAAAAATATATAAAAGGAAAATTAAAAAGAAAGCTTTCCACAGGTTTGGCTTTCCAGATATTCTCAAGAAAGTGTCTAACTATTCTGAAATGTGCTGTTAATTTGCTCCAGAGAATGAGATATGATAACTGACACAATTGGCAAATTTGTTCTTCAAATTAAAAACAAACAAACAAAAAGACACTTGCATGTCATAAATATTTGCAAAATTACATATACATGCATAATATGCCTATTGAAAATCAGTAAGCATTTGGATTATTGTTTTCTTTTTAATGAATCAGGAAAAAAATCATAGTCTCCATTAATAATCTGTCCAGACCTTCTATTTTCTTCTTTCAGAAGAACATGTCTCTGATTCTCTAATGCATCTGTAATGGATGTCTCTGGATCTGTGCTGAGCTCCATTAAATCACTGTGCTGGATACAGAAATACATCCATATGAGTCAGCTTGTTGATCAGGCTCTATGTTCTAGCAAAGATCATCAGAGTGATGCATAGACAGTCTTGAAGTTCCATTTAAACACTTCAAATAGACTGTAAGAGGGAGTTAAATGCTTTATAGGTTTCTGATGGTTTTTCACAGAGGGAATTACACCCTAAGTGAATGTACAGGCTGCTTACATCTTTTGCACAATGTTAGAAATTTATAAACTGCCAATGTTCAAAGAATTTCTGTGTCCTTTTTTACTCTGTAGATTTCTCATCAGTATTATTTTGCCTCTCTAATACTAGGAGCCTATTATAATTATGCAACATGGATTTTTAAAAACATTGGTTACCAGTTTCCCAATATAAGAGAGTGAAGAATATATTTTTGCATTGTATCAAAACTTTATTAGTCATATCTAAAGAATAAAACTTTTTTCTCCCTAGAAAACAAGGATGCTTGCATAATCTCAATATAATTTGTCACTGATCTTTCTTGGTCTTCACTTATATTAGTTGTTTTAGCAAAAAAAATCCATTTTTCCATTTTTTCATTCCATTAGAGAGACAGATCACAAAACAGGTTAATTTTCTAAGGCAGTCAATGAGCTTGAAAAACTTAGAAATGCATACACTAGATTTGATTGACGGTGCTTAATACCTATGGCTATATAATAATTTCAATTGTTGGTGGGTCTACTGTGAGCTCTTAATTATCAGAGTTCTAAGGGTTTTGACAAATGCAAATTTTGATACCTTTGATCTCTAAATACCTGATCGTCTTATTCTACATTTTTTTTTGTTTTTGTTTTAATACATCTATATTTATCAATCATTGTAGCTAGCAAATCACTTTCCCTGTCAGTTAAAATTGCTATTGTTTTCAAGGGAGCCATACAAATTCAGGTGTTCTAAATTTTCAAGTGATAGGTCAAAACAATCTTGAAAAGAAAATCTCAAAAACACTCTTTCATTACAAATGTACAAGTGAGGACAGGCAGAGAACTGCATTGGTTGGATGCAGCCCTGTGCCATGTGCTCTAGGTGACCCTGCGTGAGCAGGGGGGTTGGACTTGATGACCTCTGAGGTCCCTTCCAACCTTCGGCATTCTATGATTCTATGATTCTATGAAAGACACCAAGTCAATTTTCTGAGAGAAAGGAAGACAGAAAGAATTCCTATCTTARAGTGAACTGAAATATATGTTTGTTCAAATATTTGCAATATTGACAAAAATAGGGATGATAGTTTCAATACTGTGGTCTGCATGTTCTCAAAAACAGTTAATGAGGTATTTGATTGGAATACCAGTAAGCTGAAGAAAATAAAACTGCAAGACTATGAAAAAGTGATACTTTTCATATTCAGATAATATTTTTTTACATAAATATTTTTATTCAAAACTGGTAAGAATGTGATTAGAAATCTGAATTCTGCTTTGGGTGCCTGCTTCTAGCAATATGTGACTCAACTGGGTGTAAATTGAAGGAGTAAATTGAAAGCATGAGCAATTTCTAAAATAAAGTTGAGAAGAAAGGATAGCTGATGCATTTATTAACCTACTGTCCTGGGTCCTCCTATTTTTATGGTAGTTTTTAAATACAAAGAAGGCAAAGATGAAGGCATGAAAAATGGTCTCTTTTCCTTATTTTTGGTATATAAAATGGCATACAATGGTGTGGAAGATTTTGTGTGAACATTAAGTAAACTATCTAATGGTAAGAAATGGCTTGCAAAATCTCCTTTGCTGAAGATTTTTTTGAAAGAGGTGAACTTAATAACAGTAGTGATTAAGATGTGTTTGATCACAGAATCAGAGAATGGTTAAGATTGGAAGGGAGCTTCAGAGATCATGTTTCAACCCCCCTGCTCCAGCAAGGACACCTAGAGCATGTAGCAAAGGGTGACATCCAGGTGAGTTTTGAAGACCTCAGGAGAAGCAGACTCCACAATCCCCCTGGGTAATCTCTTCCAAGGCTCTATCACCCTCACAGTAAAGAGTGAGTTCTTCTTCATATGGAGATGGAACTACCTGTGTTTCAACTTACACCCATTGCCCCTTGTCCTATCACTGGCCACCACTGAGAAGAGTTTGGCCCCTCCTGCCTACATTCCCCCTTCAGGTACTTATACATATTAATCAGATCCCCTCTCAACTTTCTCTTCTCCACAGAAAGCAGGCCCAATTCAGTATTTCCTCCTATAATAGATGTTCCATTCCCTTAATCATCTTGGTTGCCCTCCGCTGGACCCTCTCTAGAAGCTCCACGTCCCTCTTGTACTGGGGAGCCCAGAACTGCACACAATATTCCAGGTGCAGAGTCATCAGAGCTGAGGAGACCGACAGGATCCCTTCCTTCCACCTGCTGGTAACACTCYTCCTGATGCAGGCCAGGATCCAATTCTTGGCCACTAGGGCACACTGCTGACTCATGGTTAACTTGGTGTCAATCAGGACTCCTACATGATTCTCTGTGGAGCTGCTCTCCAGCAAGTCAACCCCTAATCTGTCCTGGTGCCTGGGGTTATTCCTCCTCAGCTGCAGGATCCTGCACTTGTCCTTGTTGAAATTCATGAGATTCCTCTCTGCCCAACTCWCCAGCCTSTCCAGGTCCCTCTGGATGGYAGCACAGCCCTCTGGAGTGTCGACCACTCCACTCAGCTTGGTATCGTCCGCAAACTTGCTCAAGGTGCACTCTGTGCCCTAGTCCAAATCTCAGAGGAATAAGCTGAACAACACTGGGCCCAGTACTGACCCCTGGGGGTCATATATCAGGAAGAAGGACAAATTGTCCTTTTTAGGTTTTGTTGCTCTATTTTCAAACTATGTCTTTCAATTCATTTTTAGGATATGAACTTTTCTGTTCAWCTTTTTGCAGAAAAAATTTTGTTTGCTAATATGCTATCAACAATCTTCTATTAAAGTATTGTCTGTTTACATTTACGTTTGCATTATAAATCATAACAAATGATGCTCCAGTGGATCTTTATCACTACATACTGTATTATGCACATGTTCAGTAGATAGTACTGTATCTGATGCCCTCTATTTGTGAAGTCTGCCATTTTAAACTGTCAGATGCCTTGCACTAAAAACAGATCAAAACAAAACAAAAATGTATACATTTAGAGTAGATGGAGTAGATAGATAGACAGATGGATGGATAGATAGATAGATAGACAGACAGACAGACAGATAGATATTTAAGTTAGAATGATCCTCTAACACTTCAGAGTATATTTGGGAAATAGAGCAGTAATAAAATACATAAAATATTTTTGCTTTGCACTGGAGGAAACACAAATTCTTAGGAACATTACATTATAGTTACACAAATGGAATTTAACAACTTGTGATTTAGGCAATATACAATTCACTTATTTTCCCTTCTATGGTTGGGAATATCCAAGAATGATCTTACTTTTCCATATCAGCACATTATTTCATTCATTTTAAGGTAACTGTCATACTATTATTTTAAAGTTCATGGTAAATAGATTATAGCATCTCAAAAATAATAAAAAAGTTGGATTTCATAATTCTTTTAACATTTCACAGATGCTTTGGAATAGAAAACAAATGGCAGGAGGAAAAAAAATAAAAGAATGTATCCATGCAAACATTCTGAAGACCTTGCAATATAAAAAATTGATATTTTATTTAATTTCCTCTCTATCATATTTAACTATGTATATCTCTATCCAAATTACTATTCAGTTATATGGAATGGTTTTTATTAATATAGTTAGGACACTTTTGTGTGGAGAGTAATGACGGGATATAATCAGAACTTGCTGAATACAGCTGTCAGTTCTACATCTAAACTTCTTTTGAAAAGGACTTGTGTTTAAAATGTGAATCTCAGCTTTTGTTTCTTGGAGGGATGAAAGTGCAGTGAACCTATATTGAAAGTGCACTGAACCTATTTCTCTTTGATGAAATCTGTAGTTTTAATATAGTTTTGCTAACTGTTTTTAGAGAAAGATCACCAGACTACTTCTTTCAGTGAAGGAATTTACAGCAATAAAATACGTTGTCAGTGAAAATAATCCTGTAGTAACCAACTGTTCTCCTCACCACATGTCTTTCATCCATTCTGGCACACTTGACAATCTCATGAGAGAAGGGAAAAAAAAAAAAAAAAAAAAAAGAGAGAGAAAGCACAGAAAAGAGAAAAATCCTCTATGTTATTGTCTGTATATTTGCTTTTAGCAGTCTATGAACAATTATTGGAGACTCTATAGACAGCTATTTGAAAGCATCAGTTAAATGATCAGTCTGCAGTAGAGGTAGTGTTAGGATGTCTTACAAAACAATACTTTTACTGGAGCGAGCTGGGAGCAATATAGCCTTTCTAAATTGTTTGAAGTTCCAACAGCAAAATGAATTTGGACAAGACATGATATGAAGAAGAGATATCAGTGGTATAAAATGGCTAATAGATAAATAAAAATAGGTAGACTAGGATCCCTGAGCTTGAAAAACAGGAGCTGATAGAGGATATGATATTGGTCAAGGTTCACAAATGGACAGAAAAGTCAAATAAGGAGTAATTATTTGTCATTTCTGATGCTGTTACAAATAATAATAAAGATAAAAAAGATCCTGTGAAATAATAAAATAGTAGGTATAATATCAACCTTTTTTAGAGCATAGATGATTAATTTATGAATTTAAGTGGCAGATAATTGTAACAGTATATGTGGCTTCAAAAATAAAGTGTGCAAATTCAGAAGGGATATGTTTGGACATTAACTGAGCTCTGATCTAGTAAACTTAGAAATTGCCATTAAAGATGACTACAATGGCTGATTGCTTACAGGTGATTCCAAAGGGGAACTCATTTGTCCTCTTTCTCCTGTTTTGTTTTGTTTTGTTTTGTTTTGCTTTTTAACTGAAAGAACCTGCAGCTATTCTGCAGGACACTATTAGAAGCAACATGCTTGTCTGCATGACTTGCCCTAATGTGGTTGTACTTAACTCCTATGCAATCCTATAGAGTCCAATAATTACAAGACTCACACTATCCTATTTTAAATGGATTTACTGTATGAAGGATAATTCAAATAAAATCTCCTTTCAAAACAGATGTGCTCTATAACAGATCATCTCAGAAACTGTGATATCCGCTTGCCTTCAGCACAGAGATAAAATAATGTTTAATCAATATACACAGATGACTACAACCTGTGGTGCTTAGCTAATATGTGGGACCTGGATGTGATATATTTTTAGAGAAGAAAACAATTATACCAGTTAAGTATTTGATTGTTCAGTAATCTTAACTGTTGCATTAGCATCAACAATGTTTTCCTCATTACGATGTTAGGGAATAGAATCTATTGACTTCTACATTATTTCCAGGCTTATTTTTTCCACCCATACAGTGCTAAAGCACTTGAAGTTCTCATCATTCTCCAGCTCCTACCCAGGATATGTGACAATAGGTCTCTTATGAACTTCATGAGTTTTCTTTATTTCTGCATTTTATAGTTGTAATTAGAACAATACTTAAACTCATTTAGATTCTACAACTCTTTCTCTCAAAATATAGTATGTGCTCTCTCAAAATATTCGTGAGTGAATGCTGGCTTTGATCTTCTGCATATCTGGTGTTTTGGAAATAGTCTTTCTTTGGTTACAATTGCACAGAAAATTAATCTGCTCCAGGCCAGTTACAAGTCTCAAACCATGAGCCAAATGTGGCTCATATTGACACTATCCTTGTCATTAATTGACTCTTGCCTCTGGGTTTCCTCTGGGCCTTATGTGATGCCTTTGGCATCTGAAGACATGAGTAAGGAGGCAAATTCCTCATTGTGCCAGAAGATTATTGGGCAAAGTATTGCAAGAACTGTGTCCATTCTTTCCTTTAAAGGGAACTAGTGCCATTCAAGATGAAAGTCCAGAATGAACTGTTTACAAGTGGGTGGTTTTGGACCAGACCTGAGAATTAACTAGGAGCTAAGGGCAAATATATAGTGTTAAATGACTCACTCTCTTTCCTCTCATGGTAGGGGTGAGTTTTTGGGTTTTATTGAAATTCTTATGGCTGAATGACTTTGAAACATCTCTCATGTTTTACATCTATAACCTATACATCTATAAAGAAATAGAGTTTTTAATTTAAGAAAAAGTAATGCTATTGTGTTTTTTTTTTTAAATCCCCCAAATGTTTCCAAAGAATGCCACAGTATTTAAGTGTTTTCTGAAAAAAGAAGTCTGAGTAAATGGCAAATCTAGGGTACTATTTTGATCTTATTGAAACTGACATTAAGGTTTATACTGTTCAGTGGACTGGTTTAATAACTCACTGCTTAAAATAACAATGATTATTGATTTTTAGCATTAATATTTTCCGTATTTGTTTTCACTTCTGACTGCAAGTAAGATACTATGTGATTACAGAATGGAAAGCATACTTAAGGTGTCTTTTCCCTTCCACTTTTCTGGAATGAGTCAAAAACTAAGCCAGTATGGACATAATTGGATGTAAACGTATGAATACATTTATACATACAGACAGACTCTGTTTTAAGACTGCAAGAAACAGTGGAAAAGGAAAAATAAGTAGAAGAGAGAGAAATTAAAGAAAAACAGAAAGAGAAAAGAAAATAAATTATTTGAAATTTTGTTAAAAATTGTATTAGAACTCATCATTCAGCACACAAAAAATATTATTTAAACTCTTTTTATTTTTACTCTAAATTCTTTCCTGTCCTTTATGTTACATTTCTGGATAATGTAGAATTATTGTCATTCTGTATTAAACCTAGCACTTGTACAAAACTTGTCAACTTTTAATTAGCCTTTGTCTTAATTGTGTCTTTTAAAAAATCTATCATTGCTCAGCAAGATAAAAAGTTATATAAATCTTAAAGTGTTAATCTAAAGAAAGTAAAACAAAATCAGAAGGAACCACGGAAATTTTATATTTATATTTTTTATGTTTATTATTTTGGTGACAAGCACTATCAATCAGCTATATTCTCTGTGGTAAAGGTAACTGAAGTGGAAGGAACACTCTGTGTTCAGAGACACATCAAGCTACCACAATGCTAGGGAAATATGGTTTTAACAGTGATAGTGAGATAAACAGCTATTTTGGACAGAACATTCTCATTTGTGTCTAGTGTTGTACTATGATATCTTAACAATAATTACTAAGCCTATACATGTGTAATGGCAGATTTCAGTACAAACTCATGAAACCAATAAATCTAACATGCAATTCCAATTGTATAGTATAGGTTAACTTATTTTAAAAATTAAAGTCTGATCACCAAGTATTATCTGTCTCAGATATATAGATAATCTATATCTATATCTATATCTATATCTATATCTATATCTATATATATCTAGATCTAGATCTAGATCTATCTCTATCTATCTATAGATAGATATATATCTATAGATAGAGATAGATCTAGATATATAGATATATCTAGATATATGTATTTATCTATCTATATATAGATAGATAGATAATATATAGATAATGAGGGCTTTAAACTAGATTCGAGGCGGGAGGGGGGTATCCGTGGGGTGGCAGATGAGATGGTGCCTGATGGCCCGTCACACCATCCACAGCAATCTAAAGCTGTGGCCTGTGAAGGGTGCTCTAGGACTGAAGAGGCCATAGGGCAAAATAGGAGAACTTCTGAGAGCCCGCCCAGTCAGGCTGCAACTGTCCCGACAAGGAGGAGAGGCASATTGGGAGCCCCGCTCAAATGCCTCTACATAAACGCGCGCAGCATGGGGAATAAACAAGAGGAATTGGAGATGCACGTGCGGCTACAGGGCCATGATCTCATCGCAATTACTGAGACATGGTGGGACAGCTCCCATGACTGGAATGTGGCCATGGAGGGCTACAGGCTTTTCAGGAGGGACAAGGCAGGAAGGCGAGGTCGCGGAGCTGCTTTTTAGGTGAGGGAGCAACTGGAATGCATAGAGCTCAGCATAGGGGAGGATGGAATGCAAGTAGAGAGCCTGTGGGTGAGGATAAAGGGGCAAGCCAACAGGGGCGACACAGTGGTGGGAGTTTACTACAGGCCCCCTGACCAGGACAAGGAAGTGGACGAAGCCTTCTACGGGCAGCTGTGGGAAGCCTCCCGATCACAGGCCCTGGTCCACCTGGGGGATCTTCAACCACCCTGATATCTGCTGGGAAAACCACACAGCCAGGAACAGACAGTCCAGGAGGTTCCTGCAGAACATTGCAGATAACTTCTTGATGCAGGTGGTTGAGGAGCCAACAATGTGAGGGTTGGGGGCAGTCTGGGCTGCAGCAACCACGAAGACCTGATACTAACAAACGGTGGTTGAGGAGCCAACAATGTGAGGGTTGGGGGCAGTCTGGGCTGCAGCAACCACGAGATGTTGGAATTCACGATCCCGCATGGAGGAAGTGGGGCGAGAAGTAGGATAGCTACCCTGGACTTCAAGAGAGCCAACTTTGGCCTCTTCAGGGAGCTCCTTGGAGCAGTCCCCTGGGTCAGGGTCCTAGAAGGAAAGGGACTCCAGGAGAGCTGGCTATTATTCAAGCGTCACTTCCTCCAAGCTCAGGATTGGTGTATTCCCACAAAAAAGAAGTCGAGTAAGTGGGGCAGGAGACCTGTATGGCTGGGTAAAGAATTGCTGGGCAAAGTGAACAAGAAAAAAAAGAGTGTACAGCTTGTGGAAGAAGGGCCAGGCCACGTGGCAGGAATACAGGCGCATCGCCAGAGAATGCAGATGAGAAACGAGGAGGGCCAAAGCCCAGGTGGAATTAGAGTTGGCGAGGCATGTCARGRACAACAGGAAGGGTTTCTATAARTAYGTCARCAGCAAGAGGAAGATGAGGGAAAATGCTAGTGCACTGCTGAATGGGGAAGGGGCCTTGGTGACGGAGGATTTCAAGAAGGCAGAGTTACTAAATGCCTTCTTTGCCTCTGTCTTTACTRCTAAGGCGACCCCCCCATGAACTGCAGGTCTCAAGTGAAAGAGAGAGGAATAAGCTAGAGGAAGACATTCTGCTGGTTGAGAAGGATTGGGTTAGGGATCACTTAGGCAAACTGACCACTCAAAAATCTATGGGCCCAGATGGGATGCACCCAAGAGTGCTGAGGGAATTGGCCGAGGTTATTGCTCAGCCTCCCTCCGTCATCTTTGAGAGGTCCTGGAGAGCAGGGGAGGTGCCGGAGGACTGGAAGAGAGCCAACGTCACTCCAGTCTTCAAAAAGGGCAAGAGGGAGGAGCCAGGCAATTACAGGCCAGTCAGCCTCACCTCCGTCCCTGGAAAGGTGATGGAGCAGTTCATCCTAGAGGGAATCTCCAGGCATATGAAGGAGAAGAATGTGTTGAGGAGCAGTCAGCATGGATTCASCAAGGGGAAGTCATGTCTGATGAACCTCATAGCCTTCTATGATGGGATGACAGTCTGGCTGGACGAGGGGAGAGCTGTGGATGTTGTCTACCTTAACTTAAGCAAGGCTTTTGACACCGTCTCCCATAATATCCTCATACGGAAGCTCCAGGAGAGTGGACTAGAGGAGTGCACGGTGCGGTGGATCCAGAACTGGCTGGATGGCAGAGCTCAGAGGGTGGTGATAAATGGGGCTGAGTCCAGTTGGAGGCCTGTGGCCAGTGGTGACCCCCAGGGGTCAGTATTGGCCCCGGTGCTGTTCAACTTGTTCATCAATGACCTGGACGAGGGCACAGAGTGCACCCTGAGCAAGTTTGCAGATGACACCAAGCTGGGTGGAGTGGGCAACACTCCGGAGGGCTGTGCTGCCATCCAGAGGGACCTGGACAGGCTGGTGAGTTGGGCAGAGAGGAACCTCCTGAGGTTCAATAAGGATAAGTGCAGGGTCCTGCACCTGGGGAGGAATAACCCCAGGCACCAGGACAGATTAGGGGTCAACCTGCTAGAAAGCAGCCCCATGGAGAGGGACCTGGGAGTCCTGGTTGACACTACGTTAACCATGAGTCAGCAGTGTGCCCTCGTGGCCAAGAAGGCCAATGGGATCCTGGCATGCATCAGGAGGAGTGTTGCCAGCAGGTCAAGGGAGGTGATTAACAAGGAAAGCTAAGGCAGAATTGCAATTAAATCTGGCACAGGATGTTAAGAGTAACAAGAAAAACTTCTTCAAATATATCAACAAAAAGAGGAAGGTCAGGGAGAACATGGGTCCACTAGTGAATGGGGTGGGTACCCTGGTTACGAAAAACACAGACAAAGCAGAGCTGCTGAATGCTGCCTTTGCTTCTGTGTTTGTCAGGGGYAGCCCTCTAGAATCCCAGGCCCTAGGGACACATGAAGAGAGCCAGAGAGAGGAAGTCTTGCCTTGGATAGAGGAAGAGTGGGTCAGAGAGCATCTAGGGAGACTCGACACCCACAAATCCATGGGCCCTGATGGGATGTACCCCACGGTGTTGCRGGAACTGGCAGATGTCATAGCCAAGCTGCTCGTCATCATCTTTYGAAGGTCCTGGAGAACGGGGGAGGTGCCRGAGGACTRGAAGAAAGCCAACATCACTCCGGTCTTCAAAAAGGGCAAGAAGGAGGACCC
>NW_020455668.1:137506-141769 GCF_003342845.1 Nothoprocta perdicaria | reverse complement strand
TAGCTGATAGCCCTGAGGGCTGTGCTGCCATCCAGAGGGACCTGGACAGACTGGAGGACTGGGCGGTGAGAAACCTCATGAGGTTCAACAAGGACATGTGCAGGGTCCTGCACTTGGGGAGGAATAACCCTGGACACCAGTACAGATTAGGGGTGGACCTGCTGGAGAGCAGCCCCGCAGAGAGGGACCTCGGCGTCACSGTGGATGACAAGATGACCATGAGGCAACAGTGTGCCCTGGTGGCCAAGAAGGCCAACGGGATCCTGGGGTGCATTAAGAAAAGCGTCTCCAGCAGGTCGAGAGAGGTGATCGTTCCCCTATACACAGCCCTGGTGAGGCCACATCTGGAGTACTGCGTCCAGTTCTGGGCTCCCCAGTACAAGAGTGATGTGGAGCTGCTGGAGAGAGTCCAGCGCAGGGCTACCAGGACGATCAGAGGCTTAGAACATCTGCCCTATGAGCAAAGGCTGAGAGAGCTGGGCTTGTTCAGCCTGGTGAAGAGAAGGCTGAGGGGGGACCTGMTCAGTGTGTATAAATACCTCAAGGGATGGAGGGAGGAGGAGGGGCGCGGCCTCTTTTCAGTGGTGGACAGTGATAGGACTAGAGGAAATGGTTTCAAACTGAAGCATGGGAAGTTCCACAGGAACTTAAGGAAGCATTTCTTCACTGTGAGGGTGACAAGCACTGGAACAGGTTGCCCAGAGATGGTGTGGAGTCTCCTTCTTTGGAGATCTTTAAAATCCGCTTGGATGCAGCCCTGTGCTACGTGCTCTAGGTGACCCTGTGTGTGCAAGGGGATTGGACTCRATGACCTCTGAGGTCCCTTCCAACCTTGGGCATTCTATGATTCTGCCCCTCTGCTCAGCTCTGGTGAGGCCTCACCTGGAGTACTGTGTGCAGTTCKAGGCACCCCAGTATAGGASRGACGTGGAGCTTCTCGAGAGGGTCCAGAGAAGAGCAACTAAGATGATTAAGGGAATGGAACATCTCTTGTGCGAGGAGAGGCTGAGTGAGCTGGACCTGTTTTCTCTGAGGAAGAGAAGGCTGAGAGGGGATCTGATTAATGTGTATAAGTTCAKGAAGGGAGAATGCAGGGAGGAAGGGGACAGGCTGTTTTCACTGGTGGCCAGCGATAGGACGAGGGGTAATGGCCAYAAGCTGGAGCACAGGAAGTTTCGTCTCCAGGTGAGGAGGAACTTCTTTAGTGTTAGGGTGACAGAGCAGTGGAACAGGCTGCCCGGGGAGGTTGTGGAGTCTCCTCCTCTGGAGGTCTTCAAAACCCGCCTAGATGCYGCCCTGTGCCACATGCTGTAGGTGTGTCTGCTTGAGCAGGAAGGTTGGACTAGATGATCTCTAGAGGACCYTTCCGAGTTGATATTTTCTATGATTCTGCCATTCTGTGTAATCTATCTATGTGAGACAGTCAAACCAGCAGTGAAAAAAAGATTCCTTAATGCACCCATTGTTTCATGTAAAGAAGCACCTTACATGGAACASAGGTGAAAAGTCTTTCAAAAGTAGGTAAACTAACTGATACGCCAAGAGAAGGGAATGAAAAATAAAATAAATAAAATGAGCTTTCTATATATCTTTTCTATATAATTTCCCTGTTGAATAATATGGACTTTTTTTGCAGTTTTTGGCTGTCTATTCGCGTATCAAAATACATTAGTGTTTAATATTTTGTAGATCTTTCAATTTGATCCTCACAGGGAGATAACATTTATTATGTGAGGTATCTAAACATGTAGCAGAACTAATTATAGGAGTAAAATAACTAGGAAATATTTTCAAGTACTGAGACTCATCTATCCCTACTATTAAATAATTAGGATGGTTCCTGTCATGCAGTAATTTTTCCTGGGGCAGTTTAGAATCCTCTAAATAATTTCTGGACAAACTGAAAGCCAGAACAGTTGGTAACCATCTTTGACAGGCAACCACAACCACAGGGTGTCAGAAGAGAGGAAAATTAAATCATATGGACCAGGTTGTTAGTGCCAGACAATAGTTATGCGTCTGTTTATAGATGTAGTGTATGATAACCTAGGTTATATAAAACACGATTGTAATAGCTTAAAAACTGAATCTTTTCTGTAAATGTTTTGTAATTTTACTTATTATTATACTAACCAGCAGTTTAGAGTAGCAATAGAATAGAAGCAAAAGAAAAGAAAGAAACTGGTCAAACTGAAGTTTGCTTAATGAGTTGTAAYTGATATTTTTTATTTTCATACAAAGAATGAGCTAAGGGTGAACAAAGAATGTACGTGAAGGGTTAGTGCTTGAATAGGTCCATGTGAAAAGGGTCTGAAATGCACTAAGATGAATGATGAAGGAAGAGATATAGCCACTGCTATGGTACACTTCAATCTTCTTATGGGCAAAAGAGATGCACCCTGTATGTCAAAGTAAGAATTTATTTTTTTCCTTTTATTATAATCTAAACAATCAAGGGAAAGAACTACAATTAACCTAGTTAAAATGATGAAGACATTTTCAAGTGAAACTGTATATAATTAAACTAATATGTATGGAAACTTTCTAGTATATGCCCCTTTCTTTGGTCTCATGTTTAGCTTTCTGTGTTCCTCTGTATATCGAGAACAGCAGTTCCTGATCATGGAAGGGGTGTGTGGCAAGTAGTCCATAGTCTGAATCCTTTGTGGAAGGGAACATCATTTTGATATAATTTTGGAGTAATTTTTATTTATTTATTTATTCTAACACTCATTAAACCTTTTTGCACTCCTCTATATGTCCACATCACATCTGACTTTATGATATGTGGTGCATTTTCTTTCCGTTTACTACATGCTCTCTTATTTTCTCAGCTGATTTTGCTGCTCTCCCTAGGTTGTGCTCTCCTAACAACTAATTGACCCTTGGTGGATTCTGCATCGTGTCTCCAGTACTACCTGCTATCTGTTGATTTCAAGGTCTCTGCTATCATACCATTTACTGATTACTAAGCTGATTCTTATTCTAGGTAAAAAAGAACATAGATGGGTCCTTCTATGCAAAATAATTGCCTCTTATCTGTTAGTTACAAAATACATGTAGCAATAAGCATTATTGTACAAAATTGTACAAAGATAAACAAAAGCAAAAACAAAATAGGTAATTGTGAAACTGCAAACCGTTGAAATGAAGTTGTTCAGTGCAGAATCTAAGTAGTCTATTGATTAATTAATCACACATAATCAACTAGCGATCAGTGAACTCTATATTCAGGATCAATAGCAGCAATAAGACAAATAAACCATGAAGCTAGACATTTACAAAATGTTAATAGATACCTCTACATTTTTAAAGGTCTGTCCAGAACTAGCCCCATGTATTTACTGCCCCTTCTTCAAGATAGAATAGAATTAAATATAAAAATTAAATATAAAAACATAGGATTGTTTTTAGAATCAGGTTTTGAGTAAAGATGTTTTAATTATCAAAAAAAAGCCCTAAAACACAGGTCCTGTGTTTGTGGAACAACGGACTTAATAACTGTCTTACCTCGGAATGAGGAGAAGAAATAAATTTTAAAATATGTAGGATTTACAGTAATCTTTTATTTAAGGTACTTATTCAGATTAGTGTAAATAAACACAAAAATATTTCTACTCCATAATGTAGTATATAATGATCAGTTGCTACAGCCTTATAATTGAGCAGATGCTAGAGTTTTGTGTGTGTGTGTGCACTTGCAAAATCAGGTCCAAAGGGCCTGCAGCTACTGAAAGCCTGTCAAGATAATTAGATTGTTACTCTGCCCCTCATTTAATTTTAATTCCCATTAGAGCTGTGCTTTTGGCGTCCACAGATCGCCAAACCTGAATCTTTTTAATTAATTTCAGTGTTTTGCTCAGGGTACTTTTCTCCTGTCTGATTTTCTTTCGAACCTTCATCCTAGCCAGCTGCACTGAGCAATGACAGAGGCAAGTAACCTTGCTGGTGCCAGTAAAATTATTCAAAGCCTACTTGACATCAAGACACATTTAGGAAGGCAGTTGGACCCAGGTCCATACATGAAAGGTAGGGCAGTGGCTAATAAAATAAATGGATAAGCAGGACAAGTTGTGCTACTCTGCCTCACTGCAAAGGGCTTTGGTGATCAGGAGGCCTTCTCCACAAGGGATGGAGGATCAGGATTAAATGTCTCACATTGAGGGTTTCTTGGGATCTACCTCCTCTATGAGAATTTAAGCTGATGTGCAAGAGGAAGATGCATATTTTCTTTCTTTCTTTCTTTCTTTCTTTCTTTCTTTC
>NW_020455668.1:80176-137419 GCF_003342845.1 Nothoprocta perdicaria | reverse complement strand
CTTTCTTCCTTTCTTCCTTTCTTCCTTTCTTCCTTTCTTCCTTTCTTCCTTTCTTTCTTCCTTTCTTCCTTTCTTTCTTTCTTCCTTTCTTTCCTTTCTTTCCTTTCTTTCCTTTCTTTCTTTCCTTTCTTTCTTTCCTTTCTTTCTTTCCTTTCTTTTCTTTCTTTTCTTTCTTTTCTTTCTTCTTTTCTTTCTTCTTTTCGTCATCTTGTTTATCCACATCAGCTAACTCAAGAGCTTACTGTCAGGCAGACAATGGTCACCATATGAATTTCAGGCAGGTTTTTGTGAACAGTGCTCCTTTCCTCCTGATCATTACTAAGGAATCCAGGAGACAAATGCAGAATGCGGTGAAACAGTTAGGTAACAGTCCAGAAAAAGTTTGAATCAGTTAGAAACAGTCCAGATCTTTGGAAACCTCACCATGGATTTTCTAAGGATCCTTGGTRCACAAGGTAGGTATCACTGTATAAAGTTGGACACCTATTTGTGTTTTACAGTCCCTATTTCATCATTTATGACAAACAATCTAACTTTGGCTGTTAAAGTGCTTGCCTGTACACTCTTGACCCTTTCTGCCATTCTTCTTTACATGTAATCCACAATGTGTCTTATATTCTGTTATGCCAACTACAGACACAGGCTTCACTGCAGTCATAGGTCGTAACCACTGGCTCCATGTGGACATCTCCAATATCTTAGGCCATCTCAGATAGCACTTGCACCGGTGTGTTGACACTTGAATCTAGCTCTGAGATGCCCAATTTCCTGGTTTGATATAGTTTCTTAGTGGTTAGAGCAGCCATCCAGAGATCAACTCTGTTTTCTTTCGGAGCAAAGCATAGAATCCTGATTCTTAGGACTGCCATTAAATAGGCACTTTTTACACATTTACCATCTCATTTTCTGACCTTTTAATTCTCATTATTCTCATTCTATAACTGCTTGCATTAGATCTATCTTGACTTCATTTATTTATTTATTTTTACTGGTGACTGATCAACAGTACAATGTTCCTGCTTTGAAGTAACAGTTCTGAGGTTAGGCTAAAGTGACTTTTGCTTCAGTTCTTAGTAGCACTTGCTGTGCCTTTCTCTGATCTCACAGCTTTCCCACATTCCTTTGCAGAACTTATCTCAAGCTGTGCTCTCTGAGTTCAGAGCTTTAGGAAGAAAAAGGGGAAAAAAAAGAGACAGAAAAAAGCAACATGCGTGTGTGCTTGTGTTTAAATATTGCCTTTCAAGTAAGGTGGTCAAAGACATGCAAAGAGTTGAAGGGGTTACCAGTACCACTGAGCTAGGAATAGCAGATATATTGTACAATTCTCTTTCCTACTAGTGAGCATGTAGTAACTTAAATACCTCAATTAGCTTCAGAGGGCTGCTTGTACAGTTGAGAGCTCACTAAGGAAATCTTAACTGTTTTACAGTCTAGCATTGCACAGTCTTTGTAAGCTGTGTAAGCTTTGGGTCTTTAAGGTTGTAAAAATATTTTTCTTAAATGTTTAGTTTTTTAACATGATCTTGGCTATTGAAGATAGTATGGACAGTAGCATAAGGTTTTCTAAATATATGTAAAGCATATTTCAGTAACATTTTCCAAATAAAAAGGAAAAACAAGTGTGATTTTTACTGCATATGAGGCCTGAGTAGAAAAACATACTTTGCAATATGAGTTAATATGAGTCGAAAGACTTCTACAGCACTGTCATTTTCACATTCATTAGACTAGTAGAAATATATTCTAATGAATCTTTAGAGTTTCTTTTACTCATGTAATGATGGCTAAAATGCTAACAACAGATATCAAAATATATTTATTTCAAATTTGTTTTTTTTTGCAATTATCATCAATTTAGACTATAAGGTAAGCTTTTATATTCCCCAAACTTGTTGTGATGTCAAAATATACCAGGGCCATTCCCAACACTATTACTGATTTTTATTTTATTTTTTTCTTAATCTGATTTAGKACATATGAACTAAAATCCAATAAATTCTATGGATGAATTTAAATTCCATTTTTATCAGGCTTGACAAATCATGCTTCCTCACCCTTGGGAGTTTACAGAGGTCTTCATACTCTTTATGTCAGTGCTTCTTAGCTTCTTGATTACAGTGTGATTTAGTACCTGTCCTTCATCTAGGAACTGCCTATGTGAAGCAATCAGATAGAGAGCAAAACAGATTTTTTTTTTTTTTCATGAAGATTTTCTTGCTAGAGAGAAGTGAATCTATCTGCCTCTTTCAAATAGCCGGTGCCTGAGCATATACAAGTTTCTTCCTGACATATATTTCTGTCTACAACACAAAGGGTTAGCATTCCAATTCCAATTTGTCAAACTATAGGAAGCAGCTACTGAAAAGTTGTATATTTTATAATGAGATAACAATGACTTCTTTGGCAGAGTATTTTATGACACCAATGGCTTGTTGATCAAAGCTGTATTGGCTGAAATTAACTTAGATAGAAATCCTCTGAAGGTTAAAATTATTATTAAAACATAAAACATATTAAAACATAGTTTACCTTACTTTTGTCTTTGCTTCCTTATTTTTGGACCTCTTGTTTCTTTGTATCCTGAGAATTAAATGGTATGGTTTATGAATTTTCTGTTAAAACTGAATTTTTTTACAATTTTTCTCTAATTTTTACCACTCAGTAATGAGTTACTTTTAATACAATTTATCACGTTTTTTAAACATGGTGTAATTATAGTCAAATCAAAGTGATTAATCACAGAATCACAGAATGGTTAAGGTTGGAAGGGACCTGTGGAGATCATCTAGTCTAACCTTCCTGCTCCAACAGGTACTCGTAGAGTGCGAGGCACAGGGTAGCATCCAGGTGGGTTTGGAAGATCTCCAGAGAAGGAGACTCTACATCCTTCCTGGGCAGCCTGTTCCAGGGCTCTGACACCCTCACAGTAAAGCTCTTCCTCACATGGAGATGGAACTTCCTGTGTTCCATTACCCCTTGTCCTATCACTGGCCACCACTGAGAAGAGCTTGGCCTCTTCCTCCCTATATTCCTCCTTTAGGTACATATACATAAAATTAAATACATACATTAAAGACCATTTAATGCTGATGAAAGAAAAAGAACAGAAGAAAAAAAAAACAAATAGAAACATGAGCAAAAGGATATCTGTTTATTTTTTTAAGATTGAAGTTAAAAGTACATTTCATAATTTAAAAATATTAAATTTACATATATAGAGAAAATGTTGAGGACTTATTCTAGAGTAGGACACTGCATCATCAGAAACTGATTATGTGTTAATTCAGGTCAGGACAATTACATTCTCAATTGTTACTGCAATTTGTTATTGTACCAATGAAGAAAACACTTATATTTTCTGTTCCTTTTTAAAGAAGGTAAATGAATTTTAAAGAAGGTAAATGAAGGAGCATGAATTATACGAGGGACAACATTTATTTGTATTTTTGTTTTGGTTTCCTAAGGCATATATACATAAATATACATATATTATTAAAGAATCCATGGAATAATAGGCCAGAAATTAGTTTTGAGTGCTTAGACATACAGTAGTATCATCAATTGTAAAGACATGACCAGAAGAGAAAGGCAGAATTACAAGGGGATTCAACTAGCCTAAGGCAGGGCTTCCCCGTGACTTTATAACTGTACTCTTAAGTTTGGTGTCCCCACTACATCAATATCTATGTGTAGAGGATTGCAGTAGAAGATTAAATTCCTTATTTACGCTAACAGCACTTGTGGTTATTTCAGTGATCACAACCCAATGATTCAGGGTTTCTGGACAGAGTAAGTACAATTATTCCATGCCAAACACAAGCACTTTACAGGAGAGACAACATGAGACCCACTCCAAAGCACCGAGGAGCTTGGCAAGTTCCTTGGAATTAGAGGAATGGTTCAAATTCCCTTGGATGAACTTTTGTTCTCACATTTCATGTTAGAAAAAGAGCAGGGTACAGGCTAATAGTGCCACATCTGAAAAATATCTAGGAGCACTAACCAGACAGTGAGGTTTTAATTAATCACTGTTAGCTTGCTTTTAAGGAAGATGAATAGAATTTTTTCTGTGAAGGAAAATGCAAAAGAAAACTTGGCTTGGAAAAGTTTATTTTATTTTATTTTATTTTATTTTATTTTATTTTATTTTATTTTATTTTATTTTATTTTATTTTATTTTATTTTATTTTATTTTATTTTATTTTAGGAACCTTCATCGCAAGAAGAAATATTCATTAAATTTAAATAGAATGATAAATAAATCAGGGCAAGTTAAATGAGACTTTTTTGTTGATTTTTATGCCTCTCCACTACACTTTAAGTTCGAGTACAAAAGACCAAATTACTATTACAAATATTCAAAACCAAAAGGCATTTCACATTTATTTTGGGGGGAGGAGATGACCCTACAGTAATTAGATGTAGACTTTAGATAAATTATCCTGCCAATTTTGTCAGAATCGATACAGTCTTGATAGGGGAGATGTGTAGTTCTTGTGGCCCAAAGTATGTGCTATGCTGGATATTGAAGTGAAGAGCGTGGGTAGGTGACCTGTTCTCCTTCACTACCTAGATCTGTGCTTGCACTTAGCCGAACAGAATAATAAATAGTCCTTTTACATAAGGAGTGAAATGAACAGCAAAATTATCATTCCAAGGGCAAGATATGTATGGAGTCTGCTTTAAATAGAGCTTTTAACATGGTTCTTATATCTTAATTAAATGTATTAAAAATATGTCATATTCATAAATTTGTGGGGCAAGTTTTTTTTTTTTTTTGTTTATTTATTAGTCATAAAATAATTGTGATACATTTCACTTGCTAAATATATTTGTTTTGAGTCTCCACTTTAAGAAGTTCACCCAAGGTGCACCTGTCTGTTTTGTAAAGAAGAAACACTTCAAATTAAGATCTACAATAAAAAATTACTGAAAAAGGCATTACCTTCCTCAAGTTCGGATTACTAAGTGCCTGAGTGAAGTACCAAACTATTCACTGCATTAGACATACAACTGGTGCAGCAAGATAGGATGCTGGAAGATAACTAACTCATCTTAGAGTTGTAGAAAAGTAAACATCAAGTTATAAACAGCTTTTAGTCTTCACTCAAATTTGCCTGAGAAATTATATAATCCGCATTTGGAAAGAGGTGTAAGGAACTTCTTGTTAAAATATGAAAAGCATCTCTAGGTTGCCATTTTATATGCATTTATCGGTAAAGTTAGGTACAGAAACAAGTCTTCAAAGAAATCACGATCAGATTTTTTTTTTTTTTTTCTACATCTGCAAGCAAGATTAGCTGGGTATCTATGGAGGAAAATATATTCAGTAAAGATATATTCCAGCAGATCCCACAGGTCTTTGTCAGATTCATTTTATTTCATTTTATTTGTTGAAAAACAGAATCTCAAACTAGCTCTCACAGACTCTAATGTTCCCAGGGTTGATTTGGTATGTTATGTCAATCAAAACACACTAAGTTACTGATTTTAGGCTAAATTACTTTTTATTTTTCTCTCATACTGTTTATATTGCTTCTATTTCTTCCCACTTTTTCTTATTCTTCGTTTTTCTTTTTTTTTTTTTTTTTTTCCTTTTTAAGTTTCTCCTTTACAGAGTTAAACTGCATTACTTTTAATGCAAATCCTGTCTTGAAAAAGCAAATACTGGACACTGTGCATGTATTGTAACATTCAGTTGTGATATGGTAAGAGGGACACTGAAAAGTGGATATTTATTTTCACAAAATAGAGATTCTAATTTTTACTAGTGAGAGATCAAGAGTGATCAAATCTCATCAATATCCATCCAAAGGTTAAAAGTTAATTTTACCAGTGGTTATCTGAACATCGTCTTTAGAGTTTGAACACATGCAGATGCAAAATATGAAATGAATCTCAAAAATTATAAATCTAAGGCAGAAGCAAATTATTTAGGTATGATATTTTCCTGGACAACAGAGTTGGCTGTTTCTGCAAATGCTAAATGTAATTTTCAGAAAAGAATGACTCCTATTTCAAACAATATAGAATGTGACAGATGCATTTAGGTTTCAGTTTTAACTGACAGAGAGCCCAAATTTCTCAGTTAAATGATGAATACTCTTTTTTAAGATCRCTTTACTATTTGGCCTTATCCCTGCCTCCTCCATCAAAGCAGAGAAAGACAAATAGAAGGAAAAAAAAATATTGAGCTGCTCTTTTGCTGGATTATATTTGTATTTTTAGATGCACAAATTACAAAACATTTATGATCAAATCCTTAGCCTATGTAAGCCAGTATATTTTCAGGTGCATATGTTTATATCAACTGGAGATAGATTTGATACCTTTCCTGAGCAAGAGAATTATCTGCTGCTACTTTATTCATCTGTGAAACACATGCAATGATTAAAACATTGTTCCTGACAACTGTGGTCCTAAGCTTCTGTTCATTTTCAGTGTGTGCTGCTAGAAAATTTTGTAGGGTGAATGAAGAGTGTATGTGACTGCTCACCACAGCATTTTTCTCCATATAATGGCAGGGTGCAGTATAATAGTTTTCTTTTTATCACTCAGACTCAGAAACATCTTGTTCTTTCCACTTTTGTATTTACAGGCTGCTTACACTGTATCTACATTCATTTGTTAGAAGGTCTGTGTTTCTTTTTTTTTTGGCATTTGTTTTTGTTTATGGTTGTATCTTTGTTTGCTTCATTATGAATTAGCTGTGGAGAGCCAAGTGACTTGCAAGTTATAAAATCCATTTTAATTTCTTCTACTTGATGTGAAGCAGTTCTGTTAAACTGAATGAACACATACACACGTGTATTGTATGTAACTTCATGTAATCTAAAGAAGGTTTACATACATCTCAACATGTTACAAATTCAAATTCTTACAAAAAGACAAATTCAATAGGAAAAATAGATGGACAAATCTGAGATATACTCAGAAATAGAAAAAAAAAAGGAAAAATAATAAACAGGAAAATTTAAGCGCTGATAAGAGCCATTATCTCATTGCAGGCTTTGCAAAATAAATTTAATAAGCAAATTAAAAATATGACTCTTCAGAAGAAATTACAATACTACAAATGATAATTAAGTTACTCCTAACTTAGTAAATCCCAGTTTCTGGTATCAGAAAACCTAGAGAGGAGGTGAGAATATGTTGAGGGATTTCCTTTTTATTGTTTTTTTTTTTTTTTTTTTTTTTTTTTATGAGTTTGTTAATCTATGAGTTTGTCTAAACTACAGGTTTAGACAAGAGAGACCAGATAGTCTGAACTGAGATAGCTCCAAGAGCTGCCACTGGGCTGCACTGTGTTCACTTTTGCTAGTGTCTGATCTGGTCCATAGTTTTGTGGCTCTCAATACCTGTTTTGTTGTTTCATTAGGTATACTGGCAACTTGTGCAATGATTTTTCTTTTATATAAGAAGAAATTACCCTAGGTTCATAAGAATGCCTCATCATTGTCAGTACTTTCCAAGAAGCCAGCTATGGATGTACAATTTTTAAACCTGCTAATAAAGAATAAACTAAGCTTCATACGTAAAAAATTAGATATGATATAGAAATAGAAATAACAACTGAGGAAAATGCATTTACCAGAGGAAACAAAAAAATGGGATACAATAATATCAATATCTTTTGTGTGCTCTGAGAATATTCGGATTATTGAGAGCTTCTGAACCTTGGAAGAGAGAGTGTCTGTCCCATGTATCCTAAGTAACATTATGTAACACAGAGACAAGAAATAACAGGCAGGAAGTAACTTAGGAATTGAGAACTTCTGATTCTAGATTTTGGTTTCTATTGGTATATATGTTTGCAGGTATTTGTGTTTTTTTCTTTTTTATAAGGGTGTTCTCACATACATATATATATATTTATATATGTACACATGCACGTATATATATATATATATGATATCTACTGGAATCAAGCCAGTCCTTTAAGGAGAGTAGTCTTCAGAACATGAGAACATTGTTCTCCTGACAGTTTCTTCCAACAATCCAATATGTCAAATCAGCCAAATTAGTCTGAAACATTAATTCCGGTACTGTATATATGTTACACAGTTGCTTAAAAGTCAAGACCATACCTATGCTCTATGAGCAGGTTGAATTACAATTAATTTCTTCTTTTTCTGACAAGGTCAGGGTCTATTAATATCCTGGCAAGAGAACTGGGAAGTATATGAATCAGATCTGTGGGACAATTCAGACCTGTCAGAAATTAGACATCAGTAATTCACTAGTACAATTAGGTTGGTGCAATTTGCACATTCGGAGAAAGAAGAGCAAGGTCTGCTGCAGGTTGCATGGACTGGGCCTGGCTGGTGAACCTAAGTTAAGGAAGTATCTTAGTTTTAAGAGTTGAGTAATATCTCGACTTTAAGCAATCTGTCAATCACTAGGAGAGTTGTGAACACTTAAGAAACTTCCAGGTGGGCAGATCGTGAGTGCTGCTGCTGGTCAGCTCTTCAACATCTAGTGAATCTGACAAGGTCAGGCCAGAATTGTGTCTTCTCTGCCAAGTCCCAGCCCTGAGGCTGTCCAGAGACTCACAGGTTGATTTTATGGTGACGAGAGAGAATTGCAAGATTTCATGAGTGCTAGAGAGAGATCCTGGGGATAACCATAACCCGGCCCTTTGAGTATGTTCCATGTCACTCCATGTCCATCATGCCAACTTTTCTACTAGATATTATCCCTGTGGCAAACAAGGGAATCAGGTAATTCTTAAAAATCACATGTATCTTGTGATTAAGGTGTTCTAACATCTGTCATGATACCTTTTAGTCATGACATTATCAATTCAGTCTCTTCTGTTTGATCATTTTTAGTGTTATTTACTCCATGTAGTCTCCAGGTTCGTAAATGCAATGTTTGCCCATTTAAACTGGGTGCAAATATATAACACAAGATCATTTAGGCTGCCTTTAAACTTACTCTTTAAAGTAAGTGCTATGAGACTATTACCAAATATTGAAAAATTGTATGACTAAGCATGTATGACTAAGCATGCAAGAAGAGGCAGATACAAACCAGGTAGGTATTAAAAGAAACATTATTGAGTAGAAGAATGAAAAAAAAAAAAAAAAGAGAGAAATAAATCAGAATAATGAAGACTTACATAGCTGAAAAATCTAAGCTGTTAGGAGGAGGAAAATGGTCCCATGACTCATCTAAGTGTATAATATAAAAGTAATCTTTCTGATTTGTTTTTAATGCATTATATTTCCAATGTATTCCTGGAAACCCTCCCTCAGTATTTACAGTTCCTTTGGTAGCATTGTAGCTTTGTGAACTATTTGCTCAGAATTTCTAGCATTTTCACTTTCAATTGTTCTTTTCAGAGAGGGGAAAGAACTAATTTGTTTCTACCTTAGATACTACACCTGAGTATGTTTATATGAGGAAAACTTTCAAAGCATGCCATGGGAGAGGAGAAAATCAGCCTCAGAGGAAGATGACTCCAGGAGAGCGGTGTGGGGACACTTCTAGCAAGCAGAAGGACTGCTGYATTGAGAATCCCCAAAACATCCAGGGGGCCACCAAGGCACACAGTAAGAACCACACACAACAATTTCATAAATTTTTTTAAGGTATATATATATGTATCTTTGAATAATGCTTTCTGATTTAAACACAAGAATGATATACCATAATATTGATACAGAAGTTGACAAAATGTTGTAAAAGCAGATAATATAAATAAAGTAACACAGCAAGAACTTCCATTACTTCTTGGCACACTGACCTTGACTTTCATTTGTTATTTTCTTCTATGTCTGCCCTATTAAATAAGAACAATAAATAAAATCTATCTAGCTCATGCAAATCCTGTATAACTAATGTCGTCAGAGCATTTATGTTATCAATTTGATGCACTGTCATGTTCTTATATGAAGTTGAGGATAATAAATGACTTTCGTTTTGAATATGTAAGCCTAGTAAAGACAGCCTGAATTCTAATTTTCTGTCCTTTCGAAGAAATCAGTGGTAGAACTCTCTATTTTGGGCTCTCATATATGTGAACAAATATAACAACATTTTATTTAYCATACATAACATAATAAGCTAGCTATTAGAATCACAGAATTACAGAATCACAGAATATTCAAGTTTGGAAGGGACCTCTAGAGATCATCTAGTCCAACCTTCCCACTCAAGCAGGGACACCTAGAGCATGTGGCACAGGGCGGCATCTAGGCGGGTTTTGAAGACCTCCAGAGAAGGAGACTCCACAACCTCCTTGGGAAGCCTGTTCCACTGCTCTGTCACCCTCACAGCAAAGTTCCTCCTCACCTGGAGATGGAACTTCCTGTGCTCCAGCTTATGCCCATTTTCCCTTGTCCTATCGCTGGCCACCAATGAGAAGAGCTTGTCCCCTTCTTCCYTGCATTCCCCCTTCATGAACTTGTACATGTTAATCAGATCCCCTCTCAGCCTTCTCTTCTCCACAGAAAACAGGCTGAACTCACTCAGTCTCTCCTCATAAGAGAGGTGTTCCAGTCCCTTAATTATCTTAGTAGCTCTCCGCTGGACCCTCTTGAGAAGCTCCACGTCCCTCTTATAGTGGGGAGCCCAGAACTGCACACAGTACTCCAGGTGAGGCCTCACCAGAGCTGAGTAGAGGGGCAGAATCACCTCCCTTGACCTGCTGGCAACACTCCTCCTGATGCAGGCCAGGATCCCACTGGCCTTCTTGGCCACTAGAAAAGTAGAACTAGAACCATTAGAAAAGTGATTCTAGTAATACTTTCATTCTGCACTTTTTGCATGCAAATTACTTTTATCAAGGCAACGTTACAAATCCCAACTTCATCTAATCTGTGATGTGATACAAATTTCTGTTCTGTAAAATTAAACCCTTCTGCAGTCTGATCTTCATGTCAGAGTTGCTGCAAAGATAGCTGTCTAAATCTTGCTAAATTTGGATTTAAGATTGTATATAATAACATGAGTTAAATTTTAACATTTTCTCTGAAGTCAGATGGATTTTTGCCATTGACTTCAACAAGCTAATTACCCTTGATTGCGCTTGGATAGTGTATTTTTTTTTTTTATTTTCTGGAGACGCAGTGTCTCAAGGACATATGAATTCAATAAGTAAAAGAGGAGTTCTGCGAACTTCTAAGATTCCAAGATTCTGTTGAAATCTTGGTTGTTGGGATGTGCTGAAGTTAAACTTATCTTGTTAGCAAAGTTTTGTTTTAAGATAGCTTCCCTGATCACTATAAGGATGAATGTACCTTGAGAAACATGGTGTTTGTCTATTTTACAAGTCAACTTTCCCATCAATGAGAAAGGAATGTTTTCTCCATCTTATGCTAACATATTGTTGTGTTCTGAGGCAAATCAAAGGGATTTAAGCAAACAAGCATAATGATGATGATCAATTTTATTGTAATTAACTATTTATAGAACACAGTTGACAGCTGAAAGAGTATTGTATATGTATATATACAATATATGTATATATATTATACATATATATGTATATATGTATCTCTATATATTCTTCCAAGAAAGTGATGCTGATGGAATGAACTAACAATGACCTTAGAGTAAGAATTTATGTAGAGTGATTGACATGTTAGCGGGAGGCTCTGTAAGTACAAGCAAAGGATGACAGAAAAGGCTTTGGAAGTCCAAGTGTAGGAGGATACCAGGGGCCCTAGGGCTATCAACACAGATAACTAGTTATCAATCACTAAAGGAATACAGCCTCTGTTAGAGGAAGCTATATACTCTCCATCTTAAAAGTTCCTTTGTAATAGTTTTCTTGCTATTTTATAGGGAATACATAACCTGATCATAAAAATGTGCAGCAGAACCTGCAGAAAATCTGTCATCAATAGCTTAAGCAGACACACCTTTACATTGTGTATGCAAGTGTGCAACAGAAAGTAGTTGTGTCCAAGTACCTTGCTTCAGAATTCTATATGAAAAACTGATCAATCTGTATCTTATATTATTACATACATATTACTCATATTAGTATATATGTATCAATTTTACTATATATATATGTATCAATTTATCATCATTAAAGGGAAATACATCTTTGCTGTGGTTTGTCTAATAGTCCACTGAATAACATATCTAGAACCCTACTCATGAAACATTGCTTCATGGGAACTGGTGCATATCGCATATGAGAGAAGCCTGAGGGAACTGGGCCTTCCTGGACTAAGGAAGAGAAGGCTGAGAGGGGATCYYATCATAATATACAATATAAGAGGGAAGAATGTGAAGAGGATGGGGCCAAATTGCTCACAGTGGAGGCTAGTGACAGACAGGACAAGAGGTAATGGGTATAAATTAAAACACAAAGAGTTTCATCACCACCTGAGGAAGAAACTCTTTACTCTTATGGTGACAGACCATTGCATTAGGCTACCCAGAGAGGTTGTAGAGTCTCCTTCTCTGGAGATTTTCAAAACACACCTGGATGCAACCCTGTGCCACATGCTCTACGTGTCCCCGCTAGAGCATGGGGGTTGCACTTGATGATCTCCAAAGGTTCCTTCCAGCCTCAACCATCCTATGATTCTGTGTGAATCTGTTTCAATTTGGGCACCACTTTAGTTGGTGGAAAGGCATCTTTTTTTTTTTCAAAGAGTACCCATGAGCCATATAGCCATTCCTTTTGTCCAATGCCTGCAGATCTGATTGTTCTAATCAGTGAAAACATAGTGTCAAAGAATTTAGGGAAATTTATTCAAATACATCTCTTTTTCTCCTCGCGGAGAACGATGATGACAGTGGCTCACATTGAGAAGAGATTGCCTCTGTTGAATAGAATATAGAAACAACAACAACAACAACAAAAAAAAAAATACAGTATTGTGAAGAGAGAGAAGTAAGCTCTTTGGAACATTTGGGGAAACATTTCCTCCTGAGTCACCATCTGCATTCACAATAGGAAAAACAAAACAAAACAAAACAAAAAAACCCTCAGCTTTCTATTGCTAATCTATTGGAAGATCTACAAAGGCTATTCCTTCCGAAATATTTTCACTCTGAAAATGGCTCTATCACACTGCAACAACAAAACTATATAATGACAGAGAGTCACAAATTTTAGAAATGCAGCCCTGCCTATACAAGACAGTCATCTCATTATACCCAACCTATTCCAAACACAAGGTGAAGTTGATGAAGACAAGATGATAATGATGAAGAAGAATAACTTAAATTGATGAGAAAAGTCATCATCTGCACTACTGCAGCAACTCCAGTTAATATCAAAATTAAAGACTTTCTTCATATACTGGTCAAATTGTGTGTGTCTATATACACATGCATATATATGTGAATATAAATATAACTGTCAGCGTAAAGACTAGAAAATTAGTCATAGAAAATGGAAGGAATCTTCCTATATATTATAGGTTATTTTCTTTATTTAGGCAAGATTTTGCATAGGTTTTTTTCTTTCTTTTTTTTTTTTTTAATTATTTAGTTGAGAATTTGGTTTGTAGAAGACAGTTGCTTTCCACAAATAAGTTGGACCTGGAAACAAATAGATTTTCAAATTTTCAGTGTAAGGGAAGGAGTTCTATTAAAAAAAATAAATCACTTTTATGCTGTGAATATAAAAATTAGAATACATWATAAATGATCCTTTGGAAAACATAATCATTAGGAATGTAATACTTTGTCCAATATCTTCTTGAACAGTTCCAAAATATTTGTTAATTTACAAAAAAAAAGCAAAGTATAAATGAGGAAAAAATGTTACAATGTGATCAGTAGAGCTAATATAGGAAATACAGCATTTAAGAAATGCTATGAGGTGAAGAAGTAACAGTGTTGCTATATTTCAATCCTTAGAGGATGTCACAAAACCAGATTAAGGTTTTCATGATTAATGAAAGTGGAAAAAAAATCTCTCTTTAAAGAAATACAAACCACAGCAACACTAGTGTAAAGAGCTCTGTGTTGTTGCACTGATGACAAGGAATGAAAAAAGGAGGAAACCAGCAAACAATATCTCCCTTTGTTTATTATGGGAGATGTGTACCACACAGTACGACCTAGCAGTCTAATTAAATCTCTCTGAACTTTCCCTAATATGTTTGCCATCTCGCTAAATGATCATATTGGGGACCATTCTCATCTTCATTCTATTTTTATTCTTGACTACATCCTAATACTCTTTGTTTCTGGAACATAGTGGGGTAAGGAGAAGGAATCTACTTGTTTATCTAGATATAAATGCTTCCAGTTTAGTATTGAAAATAATATTGCTGCTTGTGTCCCTAAAGAATGAGTTCCATACTCTGCAACCTCTGTCATCAACACTCCTATTCAAGAAAATTTCAAAAGAATTCATGATAAAATAAAAAATAAAAAAGCAATTAAATATAAATATAAATATAAATATAAATATAAATATAAATATAAATATAAATATAAATATAAATATAAATATAAATAAGTATAAATATAAATATAGATATAAATATAAATATAAATATAAATATAACATTAACATTAACATTAACATTAACATTAACATTAACATTAACATTAAAAACATCATTAAAAAAAATTTGACTAAAACATGAAAGTGTCAAAATGAAAATTTTCATGGTCTGTACATCTGTTCTGAGTTATTGGCATGACCATCACAGCATAAAGACTTTTTGGGTTTTTGAAAACCTTACTAGGTTTAAATTGTGTGATGTAAAACTACAGAAGTGGGCATCTAATGGGAAAACAGCAATGAGAGTATTTGGAAATATAATTTCATAAGGAAATCAATTAATTAAAACATTTTCTGTGTTAAGTAGAGTCTTTTTTTTTTTTTCCCCCCATTGACTTTTCCCCAGTTAACTACTTCTTCAATATAGAAGTATTTCTATACATATACATCCTGGGACCATCGAGAATGCTTCATGATGAGATATACAGTTAAAAAAGAAGGTAAAAAATATAGAAAACTATTGCTTCCTGTAAGAATTAGTCTAAAAAAAAATATGAGAAAAGATGAAATTTTGTCTTTGGTCCTGAATAGTGTACAGAATTTCATTCAAGAGTTATTCAGTCTGTCTGTAACAATGCCTAGAATATAATTCAGTTTTATACTACTGAGAGAGACCAAGACAATAATCATGCAGAGATCAAAAATAACCAAAGAAAAGAACAAAATGAAAATGTGACAATAATAAAAAACAAACAATCTAAAAGAGGTTCAGTGCAGTTAATGATAAGCCTAACAGCTTGAAAAAGTCCAAAACTCTTATGGCTCCAAATGAAAGATAAGGAGGCTAAGCTATGGAGCTATAGCATTTTAAAATGAATAACTTTTACAAATGAGATGGTCAGGGAAGAAGAATAAGTAAATCTACACTTTCCTGTTTCCAACAAGTGTAAAAAAGTGCAATTCATTCATAAACAGAGACTTGAAAAGGAGACTTGAAAAATAACTTGAACAGCACATTGCCAAGGACATCTGAGTTGAAAGTAAAAAGTTCTCTGTATTAAAATCAGAAAGGCATACGAGAACTATGCAGAATATACAATGACAAAAATCTAAAGACACATTCATGGATAATATGGCTGTAGCAGAAAAATGAGTGATTGTGTTAGATGTTGTCTTCATGTTGGAGAGATTCTCATATCAAATAAAGTTTGAGAGGAGCTATCTGAGTTGGAGGGATGTTGAGAACTACTAATTAAATGCAGTAAACCCCTGAGCATTTAAAACAGAATGTGATGATTTTTTAAATTCAATAAGATATTTACTGTTTTCTCCCTATCTGTCCTCTGGATGTGACACTATTTTTTTTTTTTTTTAATCAATTTCTAGAAGAGAGTGTGACTTTTCTTTTCTTTTGTTTTTCTATGTTTGACTCAGCTGTGAAGAAGTTTTGCTGAAGAGTTTAGAGGATTCTATCTTTTCTGTAGCCGAGGGAGGACTCTCTACAGCTCTAGTGAGGCTGCACCTGGAATACTGCGTGCAGTTCTGGGCCTCCCACTACAAGAGGGAGAGGGAACTTCTAGAGAGGGGTCAGCACAGAGCTACAAAGATGATTAAGGGAGTGCAGCATCTATTTTATGAGGAAACACTAGGTGAGTCAGGCCTGTTTAGCCTAGAGAAGAGGAGAGGAGGTCTGACCAATATGTATAAGGACCTGAGGGGTGAATGTAGGGAAGATGGGGCAAAACTCTTCTCGATAGTAGCCAGTGATAGGACAAGGGATAATGGTTATAAGTTGAAACACAGGAAGTTCCATTTCTATGAGAGGACGAACTTCTCTCCTGTTTGGATGACAAAACCTTGAAAGAGGCTGCCCAGAGAGGTTGTGGAGTCTCCTTCTCTGGAGATCTTCCAAGCCTGCCTGGATGTGACTTTGTGCCACATGCTTTAGTTGTCCCTGCTTGATCAGAGGGGCTGATCTAGATGAAGTCCCTCTCTCAAAAAGTCCATTACAGCCTCAATTATTCTGTGATCCTGTGATTCTGTGATATTCTGGACATCTTATGAGGGAACAAAATAAGTGACCTGTTTTCTTTCTAATATATATCTGTTTCCATATGCATTTGAATAATGTACATGTTCCATGATTATACATACTCTCTATACATACAAATGTCTAGTAGCAAAAAAATTTATGGTAGAAGATGAAAGAGGAAAATAATGATAAATCATTACATGAAATGAAAATAAATGAGTCACAACAGGTACACTAACTATAATAGCTTATGTTCCTGGTTCAGGAAAAAAAAAAAAAAAAGAAATAAGTAATAGATTTCAAAGATCTCAGATTTTTTTTCTTCAAGTTGTGACTTCTTTTATGCATTTAGTTTCATTTAGGGACATGTAGTTTCACCTAGAGAATAGTGCTGAACTGCAAAACCAGGAAGATCACTTTGGAAGGTTTCCTGTGAGCAATTAAAGGGAACTCTTAGGCATTTGAAACAGAAATTAGCACTTCAGGAGACAGAAATGATCTGATCCAAATTGCTAAATGCAACCAGTCAGCACTGAAAGGAGGCCTTAAGAGGATTTAGTTATCAGATATATTTTAAGCATGAATTTGTTGTCTTTTGATCAGTGGAAACAATATTATTTATGTGGATTTTGATGACCAGAGTTCAATAAATTGTGAGCAAATTGGCCATATTTTGCAGTCCTTAAAGAAAGGAATTTTTGTATGATAGGCATATACTATAGGGCAATAGATGTCAGTAGTCAGTTTGATAAAGTAATAAAAAAAGAAACTTTATTTTCTAACAGATTGATGGGAACAATCAATATTCTGTATAATTTCAGTGAAAAATACAGGTTTGATTTCAATAGTCTCTACATTTGTTTTACATTCCATGGAAATTCTTACATTTAATATTTTAATCTCTAAACTGAATCAAATTCAGCTCAGTAAAATAAACATAGGCATAYAAGACTCAATACTGTTGTAAAAATGAAGGCAACCAGTGCCATTTGTAACGGTCCAAGGGATCCAATCCGATATTCAGTTTACACTTTGGATAAGTTCATATCTTCATCAGATATTATGTCGTATATGACAAGCTTGTGCAGGTGTTTCTTATATCTGCAGTGTCTTTCATGGCACCCTCTTCATGCAACAACAGTCAGATTTTGTCTATATACCTGATCTAATTAGTTGAATACCTTTATAGGCAGTGAAGAGAAATAACATGTGTAGGCTGTGATTGATCTCATCCTACAGTAACCATCTGTGACATATGAGATGAAGAACTTCCTTAAAGTGGCTTTTTCTCCCTGCCCCAGACTGTACGGTCAAGTATAGATGTAGATATCTATATTGTAAATGTCTATATGCCCACAAATGTCTAAATGTCCATAACTTATCCTCCCATTTACAAAAAGTTTTTAGTTTTTTATTTCAATTTTAAAAAGAAAGTGGACATGATAGGACTTCAATTTTTTTGTCATACTTACAATTCAGCTATTCTCATAGTCTTTTCTAGATTATGTCTCTAATTTTATTTTATTTACAATTACAGTGAATATAAATAAAATACCATTGCTGTTATAAATGTATAATGGTGGACAAGTTGCTTATAATTTTATTCTCAAATTGTAACCATTGTACTTAAAATATCTGCTATCCAKTTTTTCTTGTATTGAATGATAAAAATTGGAGGTAGAAAATCTTGAAAACGTGAAAACGCCTTGCAGATAATTCCAGTCCTAATCTGTGATTCAGGTTGTTTCAGAAATTTAGAAATTCACCATGCATAAAACTCATTCACACAGAAAACACTTCATAGATTTTGTCAAAAGTCCTACAAAACAAAACAAAACAAAACAAAACAAAACAAAACAAAACAAAAACACTTAATTGTGCACTAAAGCAGGATTTTTATTTATATGGATGCCTCTGCAGAGACTATCAAGACATGCTTTATCACTTTACAGTATTATATAAGGTTATACATTGTCTGTAGGTATTGATAACACAGAAGCTATGTTTCAACCTGTTCTAACCAGTTTTTAAGCACTCCAGTGATCCTATTCAATAAGAAAAGATTTTGTTAGAATTGTTCAGCTACCTTAGTAACATCTTCTACAGCAAGAACTGATGGCGAAATATTGACAAAGTTGTGGTTAGATGAAATGAGAGATCAACCAACAATGGTGTTGTGTAATGCCTCTACTTCTTAGTTTTGTATCTTTCTCCTTTCATTTGTTATATATGTCTCTTCCAAAAATTCCTACAGTGCTATCTGCTCTGAATTATGGATATTACCTGGTATAAGTGCATGACAAACACAATGACTGTATCCTAGAGTTCTACTCAATCTGTAATTGTCACGGAACAAGTGATGGTGGGGGGTGAGTGACAAAATGCACTTCATTCATGTGAAAGAAACAGTAATAGGTTTTATTGATATGGACAATGGTTTCTTGAGATGGCAAAGTCGCTTATTATTTACTGCGTGGAGGTTCAAGATAATACACAGAATTATGAAGGAGACCCTCCCATTGAGTCATGAGGTTCAGATTTGACCCCCTTGCTTTCCAAGCTCTTTCTCAGAGGAGCATGGGTGCAGATGGGTGCAGGCCTGATCAACGATTTATAACTAAAGGATTTTGTGCACAGTTACAAAGTAAAGTTTACACATTCAGAAAGAGAACATGCTATATTCACTTACCACAAATCTGTTGTGGCAAGGATCTCTTAAGCCCAAGGAGYATCCTTCAGAGATGTCCCTGCTAGAGGGGAGATCCTTGCATGCAGCCTGCTGCCACACAAGTAGAACTCAATTGGTTCTCAGGCTGTCCCCATATTTATGGGATAATGTGATTGACTTATAGTCATTCTTTCATTTCAGATGACTTTTGGCTGGTATATGCACCATTAGCCTTATCTCCCCATCAGGATGCAGCCATCAGGACTGTTATTGCTGGTTAATGTCTGAGTCTGGGAAGAAACCAGGGAGGCACCCACCAGAATCAGGTAATATCACTGGTGGTTAACATCTGAATAAGTCTACCTGTGAAAAGTCAGCTTGAGCTGGGAAAAGAGCATATATGTCACAGTAACATTTTATTTGTTCTGGTACAGTCATTGACAGAGAAATAGGGCTATTATAGCTGTCTTTTACTTTCAGTAAGATGTACCTGCACTTTTAAAGGCCAGCATTGGCCTTTAAAAATACCCTATGCTAAATGAAATTGTTTATTATATTCTTTTTTTAATCAATAACTGGGGAAAGCTTTGATATCAAGAAATCTGGAAGCAAACTAATTATGATATTTCTAATGTCCTTGAGATAAAGTAGAGCCAAGTTGGAGGACAGGAGAAAAGAAAAAAAGTTCAAGGATAATTAACTACTATTTTCCAGATGTAAGAAATTAAGATTCAAAGCTGTAATTGTAGCTGTTCATTAAAGGTTTTTATTCTCACTGGATTCTACTCACAATTAGGAAAAGTAAATATCATCAGCCTGAAAAAAAATACATGAATTGTTATGATTAATGGACATACATAGTATGGTAAGGTAAAAGAAGTAAGATAAAACAGAAGAGAGAGAGAGAGAGAGAGAGAGGCAACTGTAAATTTAGAAATTTAGTCATTTAAAAGAGATTCCATTAATGAAACTTTCTATTCTCCTAACACTGAAGGTTTGTCTTGAAACTTACCAATAGGTAGAAATATTACACAATTACTAATGGATTTTTCTGTTTTAAACAGGGAATATTTCTGACATATTTCTTGCAAAGTCTTTTTTCACAAGAACATTTTTTAAGTGAACCAGTACATTTTTTTAGGAAGTTTAAAAAGAAGAAGACCTGCTAGCAGGTCAAGAGTTTAAGGCCTACACTTTTCCTTTATTGCAGAGAATTTAACAATGCATCAAACAGTTCTAGTGAGGACATCTCTCCCATCTATTGTGATCAGATATTTCTGTCTTCATGAGTACAGAAACTAAATTCCTCTTTGCATTAGGCATCATCCCTGACTCATTCTCTCTAATTATTCAAATCAATAAGAGCAAAAGTGCTATGAGTGTAATACTATTCACTTTCAAATAAGAAAGAGTAAGTAAACTTCTCTGTCCCAGATAAATTTTAATCTAGAAAGATCAAATTGTGTTTTATTCCCTAAGGAAAATATTTTATCAAATAGGTTAATTAAGACTGTCAGCAACCAAGCTGTCATTTTTAATCAGCAAACAGATAGCTGACATGAGTCACTGAATATTGTTCACTGCATACCAAAGACGATTGACTCCCTGCTGGGTTACTTCAAATTTCAACTTTGCCTTTAGCAGTTAATACAATGAGTGAAATCCGCAGACTCAATGCTGATTACTTGCAATCTGTGTAAAACTAAGTTTGTGAGATTTTGTAGAACAATGAAACTCCTGTCCTTTTCTTTGGATGAGGATAGATATCTGTGGGAAGATATAAGATTTGTGATTTTAAGAATTTTATTATAATATATTCTCTGATAAATGGATATTACCAATGCAGCACTCAGTTTCTATGCTATTTTCTTTTTTATTGACTGTAGTCAGCCTTGAGGGGCACATATGAAAACCAATTAGTTAAGACCTTGAAGCTTTTCACAATTTAAAAGTCAATAAAGTAGCCAGGTAGTAAGTATTTCATTTAAGGGAAAAAAAAAAAAAAAAAAAAAGTGGGGTTCTGGATATCTCTGTTAATATCTGTAATCTTGATATCTATATTTGCATATCTTATTGAGCAATAGGAAGTGCAAGGACATATGAGTATGTAAAAACAAATGTATTATTCAGCAAATTCATTTTCATCTTCTGCTTTTAAATAAATCTATGATTTTTCAAATAGAGTATTTTTTAGTAACTTTTAAATTATTAAGATGATATATTACATTTTTCTCTGTATGTGATATGAAAGTAATTAACTACAATCATTTAAGATATACATAGGCAGATAAAAGCACTGATCCTGTAGTGCAAATATTTAAGTGTAAGAATCCACCAAAATGAGCCCTTTTAATGGAAATTTTGACATTGATTTTAAAGTTTAAATTTCAAAATAAGAAATAGATTTCTGATACACATACACAGTCTCACAGTTTTAGAATGTTTTTTGCCGCTGTTATTTTTAAATTAGGGAATACTGCTAATTTGGAAAACAGGATCTATCTTTGTCATCACAAATTAATCTTACCTTTAAAAGAATTTTTTTTTTTAATACAAAGCAGGATTTACTTCCCCAGTTGTTTTTTTTTTTTTTTTTAATCAATCCAGCATAAGCATCTGCAGTTCTGTTTGTCTTTACAGCCTTCCTTCCTTGTTAATAGGAAGGCATACTTTTCAGAGTGCCGCTTATATAGCCTATTTCAGCCGCTTTGGTGGATACCTTAAATATTTGACATTATAGTTAATGTTGACAGAGGGGACAATTTCAGTTGCTTTTTCGAAAATCCCTAGTTATCTGAGATCTCCTTTGAGAATTTGTGAAGAAGCAGTTGGAAGAGAGGTGAGATATCCTAAGATATATCAAATAATGTTGGGAACTCAATTCAGCTGCTCAAATCCTAGTACCACGAGTCCTTTGTTGGATATTTTATCTACTTTGGTGGATAGAATAAGTAAAAATGTAGAAAAAGTAAAAATAAGTAAAATTGTCACATCTCTCTTATAATAACAAACCTGAATGGTATTTTAAATTTCCAGTGGCAATCTGTTCTTTGTTGAAGGGAAGTCCAAAGATACAGAAGTATAAAATTTGTCTATAATGAACCTAAAAAAGATGTTCAATTTACATGCCAGGCTGTCTTTATTTTCTTAACAAAATTGCATGAATGTTCTGCATCCAGCTTGCTTTGTGGCAACCTAGTTGTATGCATTCCAAAACTTAAATTATGATTTAGGCCTAGATGCCTTATTTATTCTTCTTATGCAAGTCACAAATGAATAAGCAAATACTGTGCAATTTCTCTGAACATGGATCAGATAAATTGTCTTCCTTGTCAAAGAAAAGAGGAAAAAAATAAAGTTGTTTCCTTTCATTTTCTTTTTTCTTTCCCATCCAACTAACCAATCCATGTTTAAAAAAGAAGAAAGTGTGTATTCAGTTCTCCAGAAACTATGTTACTTTAAGACCATCCTTTAGAAACTTCATACAAACATGACCTTACCCCAAAAAAATAAGATTTTAATTCTGAAAAGTCTGAAAGTATATAGATCCTGAACTTATTTACACTGGCACTGGGCACTATTGATGCCATAGGGAAAATGACTGACATAAAGTGARATTACAGAGCCCTAAGGATGGCTGTGGATGGTATAGGAGCCCAGGTCATATTCTCCTCCATCCTACCAATGAGGGGAATGGATTAAAGAAGGAGAAGATGGATATTTGAGGTCAACAACTGGCTGCGTCTCTGGTCTTGGCAACAGATTTTGGCTTCTATAACCATAGGACTCTGTTTGGTGACCAACAGCTAATGGGGCTGACCACCTCAGCAAGAGGAGCAGGCACGCCTTTGACAAAGGGCTGGCCAACCTGGTGGCTTTAAACTAAGCAAGAGCGGGGAGGAGAGTGTGGCATAAACAGGGCAATCAGTGTCATGCAGCCAAAGTCAACAGGCGTCTAATGGGCATATAGTAGTGGGGAAGTGTGGATAGGACATGACTATAGAGGGTCCTCTTTCACCTCTCCTGGGAAACCTGCAGGTTTGATTACCTCTCTGAAAATGCCTGTACAGGAATGCGCGAAGCATGGGGAATAAGCAGGACGAATTGAAGATCTGTCTGCAGTTCCAGCATCACGATCTCATAGGAATCACAGAAACGTGGTGGGATAGCTCACATGACTGGAGTGCTGTTATGGAAGGCTATGTGCTCTTTAGCAAGGACAGGCTGGGAAGGCGAGGTGGTGGAGTTGCTCTGTATATGAGAGTGCAACTGGAATGTATGGAGCTCAACCTGAGGGTGGATGATGAGYGGGTGGAGAGCTTGTAGGTAAGAGTTAAAGGACAGGCTAGCATTGGAGACACTGTGGTGGGTGTCTGCTACAGGCCACCTGACCAGTAGGAGCAAGTTGACGAAGCCTTCTATAGACAGCTGGAAGTTGCCTCATGATATCAGGCCCTCATTCTTATGGCGGCCTTCAACTACTCTGATATCTGTTGGAAAGGCAACACAGAGAGGCACAAATGGTCCTTGAAGTTTCTGCAATACGTTRATGACAGCTTTTTGGCATAGGTTGTAGAAGAGCCGAGGAGGAGAGGTGGGCTACCGGACCTCATACTAACAAACAGAGAGGGACTCATTGGAGATGTAAAGGTGGGGGCAGCCTGGGCTGCAGTGATCACAAGTTCAGGATCCAATGAGAAGGAGGCAGGACAGTAAGTAGCCTTGTAACCATGGACTTCAGGAGTGCCAACTTTAGCCTCTTCAGAGACCTCCTTGGAAGGATCCCATGGGCTAGGGCTCTAGAAGGAAAAGGAGACCAGGAGAGTTGGTTAGTTTTTAAGAGGCACTTCCTGCACACCCAGCAACAGTGCATGCCTGTGTGTAAGAAGGCAGAGGGATCAGGAGACCTGCATGGATGAGCAAGGACCTAGCGGCAATGCTCAAGCAGGAGAAGGCGGTATAAAGAATGTGGAAAAAAAAGTCCAGGCCCCTTAGGAGAAATACAGGAATGTTGTCAGGGACTGCAAGTTGCCATCAGGGAAGCTAAGGCACGTTTGGAATGTAATCTGGCAAGGGATGTTATAAATAACAAGAAGAATTTGTTCAAATATATGAACAACAAAAGGAAGGTCAGGGAAAGCGTGGGTCTGCTGGTGAACAGGGTGGGTGCCGTGGTTACCAAAAACACAGAGAAAGTAGAGTTTCTGAATGCCTTCTTTGCTTTGGTGTTTGTCAAGGGCAGCCCTCTGGAATCCCAGGCCCTAGGGACAGGAGAAGAGAGCTGGACACAGGCCCTGGGAAGAGGAAGATTGGGGCAGAGAGCACTTGATATCTTGATATCGACAAATCCATGGGCCCAGATGGGATGCACCCTAGAATGCTGTGTCACCTGAGGGATACCTAAGCTGCTCTCCATCATCTTTGAAAGGTTGTGGAGAACAAGGTAGGTGCTGGAGGACTGGAAGAAAGTCAATGTCATGCCAGTCTTCAAAAAAGGTAAGAAGGAGGACCCGGACAACTACAGGCTGGTAAGCCTCACCTCCATCCCCAGAAAAGTAATGGAACAGCTCATGCTGGCTGTTGTCTCCAGACACGTGGAGAAGAACATGCTCAGGAGTAGTCAGCATGGATTCACCAAGGGGAAATCATGCTTGACTAACCTGATCGCCTTCAATGATGGAGTGACTGGCTGGATAGATGAGGGCAGAGCAGTGGATGTCGTCTATCTGGACTTCACTCTGTCTTCAGTCTGCTCTACCCTCCGTTCACTCATCAGCTGCAGGCACCATCAGATTACCGCCTCCCCAAGGAACCCAGCAAAGTCTGGCCATGGTGTCTGCATTCTACTCCATTCTTTGCTTACTCTTATTAGTGTGTGCTAGGAGGGCAGATTGTGTTGCTGAGAGAATTGTGGACAAGTAGATTCCATACATACCAGCCATCCTGCAAGTGGATCTATCTCTCACCCCAAGCAAGCCTCTTTAAATGCCATAACATCTGTTATGCCCTTGTTTTTCTCTAATTTCCCCTTTCTCAAGAAATTTTCCTGCTTTTTCCCTCAGTCTTTCTGTCATATTTCCACTTTTGTAGATCTATTTTTAGAAGATTTTGACAACTCCATTAACCTCTGAAACTTTTTTGCTGACTTAGAGATACTTTACAGTTTTGTCCCCTCAGTGAACATTTGAAAATTACCATAACAATTCAAGGAACTGTTTTTAAAAGGAAGGGAAAAAAGATTCTTCTTTCTTCTAAGGAAAAAAGATTCAGAACCAAAATTTGATTACCATCCACAAGAGCACTGAAGAACAGTAATCAATACATGCTATAGAAGCATGCATCAGGGCTTAATTTCTTCTTGACTGCAAGAAGCCATCACTTTTATGATGGACTTACTATATCAGCACAAGAACCAAGCCCAAAAAATAGTAGGAATTGACAGGAAAAGGTTAAAAAAGTACACAAAAGCACATTAAGGATTCCAATAATGCATTAGCTTATAGATGATAAAAAAAAAAAAAGATAAGTATACACTGAAAAGAAAGCATATATGAGTGAAATGAGCTGCAAGATTCAAACAGTTTCATTTTTTTTTTGCTTCATAGGGGATATAGCACTGGCTGTTTGGGCTTAGCATGTTACTGTGCATGTCAAACATGTGAAAAAAAATGTGAAACTGTGAAAACTAAAAAAAAAGGTCACCTTACATGTGGATAAATATAATGTGTGGAGACTGTGGTGTGGATGCAAATTTAGCATACTACAAAGGCAGTAACAGGCACAAGATGTTTATGGCATCCCTATCTAGAAATATAATGATGGTTATAAAGAATAGGAATAAATTTGTACTCATTCAACTGTAGTTTCTGAAGTATCATCTTCCTAGTAATTTTTGTACCCAAATACTATGGGAAAGTAAACAGCCAAAAAAGATGAAGTAAAGTAAAAGTTTAAAGAGTTTGATAATTATTTTGTTTAGAGAAATGACTTTGGCTGACAGCAGATAAGAAATTATGAGAAATTTTAAACCTATGATCCTTATGAAACTTATGATCCCAGCCACCTGGAATGCTTTACATGGGCAAATGAAGAAAAAGAAAATGAAAGAGATACAAAGAAAAAAAGAAAAAAGATGATGAAAAATAATAGATAGAATACAGAATTTTTGCAGCAATCAGAAATTAGAAATGGAATTAATATCCAAAATGTCAATGTCTCTCTAATGTTTTAATTGAGGATTTTTAGTACCTGGGATAATGGCTATATTTTTGACTTTTTTTAGTGTCTTTGGCATCATTAAAGAGACATTTGTTCAGTGTTTCAGACTTATCATAGAATCATAAAATCGTACAATCATAGAATGCTTAAGGTTGGAAGATATATTTCTTATATTATATTATATTATATTATATTATATTATATTATATTATATTATATTATATTATATTATATTATATTATATTATATTATATTTCTCAGAGGTCATCTAGTCCAACTCCCCTGCACATGCAGGGTCACCTAGAGCACATGCCACAGGGCTGCATCCAAGCAGATTTTAAAGATCTCCAAAGAAGGAGACTCCACAACCTCTCTATGCAGCCTGTTCCGGGGCTTTGTTACCCTCACTGGTAAGAAATATTTTCTTAAGTTCCTGTGGAACTTTTGGTGCTTCAGTTTGTGTCCATTTCCTCTAGTCCTATCGCTGGCCGCCACTGAAAAGAGACTGGCCCCATCCTTCTCACTCCCTCCCTTGAGGTATTTATGCACACTGATCAGGTCCCCCCTCAGCCTTCTCTTCTTCAGGCTGAACAGGCCCAGCTCTCTCAGTCTTTCCTCATAAGGCAGATGTTCCAGGACCCTGATCATCCTCATAGCCCTGCGCTGGACTCTCTCCAGCAACTTCACATCCCTCTTGTACTGGGGAGCCCAGAACTGTGCTGGATGCACATTAACTATTTGTTCTGCAAAGGTAAAGATTTGTTTGTTTGTTTGTTTGCTTGTTACAATTGATCTCATCTAAACCTTAGACTTTTTCAAATATTGGGAATATGAATTCAGTACTGGGGGGAACTTCCTTTTTTTTTTTTTTTTTTTTCTCCTTAGTTATAAAGTTTTCATATACTTTCAGGTGATGATTGTTGCTCCTAATGGAATTATTTCTAAACATTTGATAGATGCCAATAATTTCCTTTGTGTGTGCTTGGAGATTTCTGCCAAACCTAAGGAGACAGGCAGCCTTCTTTTAGAAATTGGAAGACAGCTAGAGTCCAAATTATATTTCTTGTGTTTTGAGCAATACTAATTAATAGGCCAGAGGTGTGCTAGAAATGCATCAAATATATTTAAAAAGACCTAAATTGACCAAAGGAAGAACCAAGGGAACCATTTCCCATGGTTGATCCTGAAAGTTTTTTTTATCAACAAGAGAGCAAGTACACACACACTCAGCAAGTGTAGTACTATTTAAAAACATTGCAAAACCAGAATAAAGTCTCACTGACAAATGACAAATAATCATGAAGTTATTTCATTGCTTCCTATAATGTCTCATTGTTAGATATCCTTCAGAATTCGTTTTCTATTTAACATGATTTCATGAGGCAATAAAAATTATATATATTAATTTGTTTAGGAAAGTTATTTAAATTCAAAGAACATTTGCAGTTATTCATTTTTATTTCTTTGCTGCTTCACATCAAAGGAATTTTAATACTGAAGAAGGAAAATAATACTGTATTTCATTTTGAAGATTTACATCTTATGGTGATTTCATGGTGATTTACCTGGAAGTAACAGAGTTATAGAATAAGATATTGAAAGAATCCAATAAGAGAGAACCATTGGAAATTATCTCTTTAAGGAAAAGCTAAGCTTCAAAGTCTCAGTTGCAGCTCAGCTCTCCCATCTCCAGTCATAGACCTTTTTATGTCTGTTATGGAATTTTCCTAGAAATTTATTTCAACACATGAGGAATTTGATAGAAAGATAAAAATAGCAAAGAAAAAACAAACACAATATCAACAAACAGAACTAACATTTTTTTTTTCTGACTGTTAAGAACTGTAATAAATAGTTGTTGGAGCCCTGGCTGTACTAAATGAMTATGAAGCACTGCGGTACTAGAGAAGTGAACAAGGTTACTCTCGGTCATTGTTCCATGAGATACCAAGAGTAGCAACTGCCTAATTGCAGTTAGAACTGGTTGAAACTGGGTGTTTGTCATCAGAAGCGAGACTTCAAGAACCAATGGGAAAGAGAGATTTGGCGCGTGGACAATGCGTGTTAACCAATCACACTCTGTACCTTGGCGCGTGAACAGCATGTCTCTGCCRACTAACCAATTATGTTGCCTTCAGGTGATATCACAGTTAACCAATTATATTGTCTTCTAATGATATCATAGTGCCTTCTGATGATATATAAGTGTGTTTGCTTTCTAATAAAGTTGGCTAGAACTAGCATCATATTGGTGTGAACGGTTCTCCCAGTCGCTACAATTYCGGGGAAAAAATAAGAAGAGGGACCGGACCGCGGCATCTGGTGACCCCGACGTGATCGACCAAGGGGCAGAGACAGAGTGCCGGAGGAGAGCGAGCATCCTGCTGCCAGCTGCGACGGACTGCGGCTGGACGTCCAAAGAGACGGAACAGGGTGGCGCCACGACTGACTGGTGAGTCAGTAAAGCAGGATGGGAATAGCCGCATCGGCTATGGAGCGTGCGACACTGGAATGCCTCTTAAAGTTGGCAAAAAGAACCGAAATTAAAGTAGAGAAAGCTGCTTTAATTAATCTGTTGTTGTGGTGTCGCAAGAAGGGACTGCTGGCAGAACCTTCTCAAGTATACAGTGTAACGGTGTGGGAAAAGATTGGAAAAGAAATCTGGGAAAGCGTCCGACTTGGTTCCAAGGACGCAAGACAGCTTGCTGTAACATACCGAGCTGTCCGGACAATAATTGAACAATTTAATGGGGAGGCACAGGTTGCAGCCACTTTGCGACAAGCAATGCAGTCTGGAGGAAAGGAACTGGACGAATCTGGGGATTTGGAATGGACAAATATGAATGAAGGTGATGAGGATGGCGCAAGCCCCCCGCAAAAGAACTCTGAAATAACTCTTAAAACATTTCCTATCACGCTGGCTGAGAAGGAAGCTTGGGGGAAAACATGGGAGGACGAGTTGCCCCCTGGGAAGGCGAAAAAGAGAAAAAAGGTGAAACAGTTCCAACTGACTCAACTGCTTCCCCGATGGAAGTCGCTTCCCCGATGGAGACAGACCCTTCACAGACAGACAGACCTTTGCCTCCAGACCCCGTGGGTCCATATTCGGAACTGAGGGTTGAGTTGCGGAATCAAGCTGAAAAAATGAGTGCTTTGTTGGATCATATGGAGCGTTTAGATAAGGGGTCTTGTTCTAAGGAGGCTTATAAAAAGGCTCATGATAGTATAGTGGGAGGACTGAAGAACATAGAAACCCAATTAGAAAATCGAGGGTTGGTAGAAAAGAATGAGGGTGAAAATCATGATATTCAAATGAGCTTACAGAGGCGCAGGCAGTGGGCCGTACGGCTAGTGGACGACGGCGAGTGGTCTTTAGAGGAAGCAGATCATTACTTGCAGTCTAAATTCGGTCCTGAGGCGCGTATTACTTGGAAGGAAAAGGATCAAATTGCTCGTTTGAAACAACAATCGGAAAGTTCTGGAAATAATCCAGAAAGCGGAGGGGGAGTCCTCACATGGTTAAAGGGAGCCGTGGAAGGTAAAGGGGCTCGGCCAAAAGTGTCTGCCTGTAAAGGGGGAAATGATTCGCCCCAGCGAGATCCTAACCCCCCACGAGATCCTAACTTTAATTATGTTACTCGATGGAGGGGGGTTATAGAAAATGCTCAATTAACAGGGGATTTTTCATTCACGCCTTTATCTATGCCAGTAATTCAAAGGCAAAACGGTTCCGAATGGATTCCTTTAGATTGGAAATTAGTTTCCAGCATTCAGAAAACTGTTATGCAATACGGTTATGATAACAGATGTGTAAAAAATCAGGTTTCTGCTTTTTTTTAAGTATAATCCATTAGTTCCTGCCGATTTGAAGGCTCTTATGGAGTTGATTTTGTCCTCTACCACTTATATGTTATGGATGGCTAGGTGGCAGCAGAAACTGGAGGAGAAAATGGTAGAAAATCTTGACCTTCCTCAGGGAGATCCACTCCAGTTCAGTTCATTAGAGCAATTAATGGGGACTGGACAATTTCGAGATCCTGCTGTTCAGGCCGCTTTACACCCCCGAATTCTTACTCAGTCAAAGAATGCGGCTCTATCAACATTTTTAACATTGCCGCAGATAGGGACACCAAAACTTCCATACACAAAAATTGCACAGAAGCCAGATGAATCATTTTTTAATTTTGTGGATCGCCTCAAGGAAGGTGTGGATAATGCTCCAAATATCCCAGAGGAAATGAGATCTACTTTAGTAAAGGAACTAGCTGTCCAAAATGCTAATCAAGTTTGTAAGCAAATACTGTCAACCTTACCATCCACTGCCACTATAACTCAGATGATTGAAACTTGTGCACGGGCTCCTTTGGTGGAGGAGGAGCAGAAAGCTAAGGTGCATGCAGTTGCCTTAGCGACTGCTTTAAAGCAGGAAGGTGTACAAGGTAACAGGAGCAGAGGAGGGCATAAATGTTATTTGTGTGGGCGATCTGGACATTTGAAAAGACAGTGTCCTAAAAATGGAAGACGATATGACGGGGTATGTATTAAATGCCAAAAATATGGTCACAAGGCTGTTGATTGTCAGTCTCGATTTAAGAGAGATGGTACCCCTTTGTCGGGAAACGGACAGAGCCGCGGCTGGAGGGACGCGGCAAACAAATATCCCCGTACGGTTGCCTCCAGGAGTATGCCTCAGCCGCCACGGGCAGCACTGGAATCGATTTGGCCGTGGCAGAATCCACAGTAATCAAAGATGAAGCAGTACATGTACTTAACTCAACTTGTACTGGCCCATTAGGAGGAGGCCTATCAGCACTCCTTATTGGTCGATTTTCGGCATCCAAATTGGGAATATTTGTTTTGCCAGGATGCATTGATGCTGATTACACAGGGATCATTAGAATTATGGTCAAGGTTTTTATTCCCCCTGTAACTATACCCGCTATGAGCAAGATAGCACAATTGATTTCATTCAAAAGTGCAGTTCCCAGAATTGGTTCTAAAATTCGTGGTAATGAGGCTTTTGGTTCTACTGGCATTCCGCAAGTAGCTTTTTGTGAACAAATCACTCAGAAGCGACCTAGTAGGGTAGTGGATATAAAAGGTCCCAATGGAATTTGTATTTCTAATGCTGAAATGTTGATCGATACGGGTTCTGATATTACTATAATTCCTCAATCATACTGGCCAGAAACTTGAGGAATCCAAGAGTTGTCAATAGCTGTAATGGGGATTGGAGGGCAATCACCCACCAGAATAAGTGCTCAGTTTGTAACCATATCAGACAAGGAAGGAAATGCAGCCTATGTAAAGCCATATGTTATGTGTACCCCGCTATGGATTCTTGGAAGGGATGCATTAAGTCAGTGGGGATTGACGCTACAATCGCATTTTTGTTAACGGCCACAGGTGGCGGCTCTCGCCCGAAACTGAAAATATCCTGGAAAATTGATTCTCCARTGTGGGTTGACCAGTGGCCGTTAACTCAAGAGAAGCTGCATCAAGTTAAGCTCCTAGTAGCAGAACAACTCAAACAAGATCATATTAAGCCTTCAACTAGCCCTTGGAATACACCCATTTTTACAATTCAGAAAAAATCTGGAAAATGGCGATTATTACATGATCTTCGAGCAGTTAACAGTTGTATGCATGATATGGGAGCTTTACAACAGGACTTCCATCCCCTGTAATGTTGCCACAGAATTGGAATCTATTAATAATTGATCTTAAAGATTGTTTCTTTACTATACCTCTACATCCAAAAGACAGTGAACGCTTTGCATTCACTGTTCCGTCAGTTAATCGTGAAGCCCCAGCAGAGAGATATCAATGGGTGGTGCTTCCACAGGGCATGAAGAATTCCCCAACCATTTGTCAATGGTTTGTTAATTTGGCTTTGAAACCTTGGCGAATAAATCATCCAGAAATGATTACGTATCATTATATGGATGATATATTGATTGCCAGTAAAGTTCCCCTCACCAGAGATCAGGAACAAGAATTTCAGGACTGTTTAAATAAATTTGGTTTAGTGATTGCCCCAGAAAAGGTGCAAAGGCAGTCTCCATGGAATTATTTGGGAATGACTATTACCGAAACACGAGTCCGACCCCAGAAGTTACATATTCGGACTAGTGTACAAAATGTGAATGATGTCCAGAAATTAGTTGGGGATATTCAATGGGTCAGAACTCTCTGTGGAATTACCAATGAAGACATGATGCCACTTTTTGATCTTCTGAAAGGGTCCATTGACCCAAGTGAGGATCGAACTTTGACTCCAGAAGCCAAACAGGCTTTAGGGACTATAGAGGGAAAAATTTCTAACATTGCAGCATATCGATATCAGGAAGATTTACCGATTTCTCTTTTTGTGTATAACAAAAATATTGAAGTTGCTGTCATTATAGCACAAATCAGCAGAAATGAACAGATGTGATTCTTGGAATGGGTGTTTATGCTCTGCGAAAGAATGAAAAATGGAAAACAAAGATTAGGCAAAGTTGTGCCTCCGTTCAATTATTGGAATTAAAAKCTGTAATTTGGGTTTTAGAGGATTTTTCAGATAAAGCACTCAATCTTGTAGCGGACTCATTATATGTAGTAGGAGCCGTTACAAGGATTTCACGTTCAATTATTGGACATATTACAAATGTGGAACTGCAAACTCTGTTCATTCGCTTGTGGAATCTTATGGAACAGCGAAAACAACCGATATGGTGCAGCCACATCAGAAGTCACACAAACATTCCGGGAATTTTGACTGAGGGAAATCACATGATTGATAAAGCTGTTTCCAGATCTGTTTTTATAAATCTGTCTCCAGAACAAGAAGCAATTGCAGCTCACAAATTTTTTCATCAATCAGCACGGGCTCTGCAGAGACAGTTTCATATTTCAAGAGCTGCCGCAAGGGCAATCATTGCTGCATGTCCGGATTGTGCTAGACTCACTCCAATTCAAGAGGATGGTATTAATCCACGAGGACTTCAACCACGAAAAATCTGGCAAACTGATGTTACAGAATTTCCAGCATTTGGTCGTCTAAAGTATCTGCATGTTATACGAGAGTATTTTCAAACAAATTAAGAAATTAACAGACCGCACCAACAAAATCAAGAAAGATACAGGTTTCTTTGGTTTAGATGGACTTTCGGATTTTCTGGGACTTGGAGGCTGGGTTAAATCTTTAGTGAAATCTGCTTTCGTGTTGTTAGCAATAGTTTTAATTATTGTTGTTTGTTTACCTTGTGTAATTAGATGTTTGCGTTATAACTTGTATAAGATTGCTGAGGCTGTTTTTGAAAAGAAGGGGGGAGGTGTTGGAGCCCTGGCTGTACTAAATGACTATGAAGCACTGCGGTACTAGAGAAGTGAACAAGGTTACTCTCGGTCATTGTTCCATGAGATACCAAGAGTAGCAACTGCCTAATTGCAGTTAGAACTGGTTGAAACTGGGTGTTTGTCRTCAGAAGCGAGACTTCAAGAACCAATGGGAAAGAGAGATTTGGCGCGTGGACAATGCGTGTTAACCAATCACACTCTGWACCTTGGCGCGTGAACAGCATGTCTCTGCCGACTAACCAATTATGTTGCCTTCAGGTGATATCACAGTTAACCAATTATATTGTCTTCTAATGATATCATAGTGCCTTCTGATGATATATAAGTGTGTTTGCTTTCTAATAAAGTTGGCTAGAACTAGCATCATATTGGTGTGAACGGTTCTCCCAGTCGCTACAATTCCGGGGAAAAAATAAGAAGAGGGACCGGACCGCRGCAAATAGTATTCAGTCTTTTCTGATGGAGAGACAGTAAGGTACAGATAACTTCAAGAAACTGCCAAATAAACATGGGATATTTTGGATACTCTAGTACATCTGAAACAACACTAGATAATACTGTAATGCCAATAAATCCTACTCAATGCTTCCATATATTTTCATATTTATATCCATATCTGCTCTGAACATCATGAGCTGAAAAGAACATATACCTAAACATCTTTATTATTATTATTATTATTATAAATTTGCATATATTCAGTATGTAGACTAGAGATAATATAATATCACTTATGTCTAGTGCAAAGATGCTTATACAGTATTTTTTTAGGCAGTCATAATTCATTGAGAAAAAAGGAACCTTTAGAGACTGAGAAATTTATGCTTTATTTATGTATTTACTATAAGATTAAAACAATGACACACATTGAGAAACTTTCACTAAAYGTTAATTGCTCTTCACTAACCATAGAACAAAGCTACCTCTCAAAATATGTCAATAAAATAGCCAGGAACAATGGGGAATATTTCTGAATATGTAAAACATTAATATATCCATTTCCATTACTATACTTCTTTTAATTTTGGACAATATAGTATCAGTGGGTTATACACACACTAGGTTTAAGGACTTTGAGGGAGGATTGGAAAGGCTGAAAGGCTTCACTCTGTTACAAGATTGGAGTATTTTACTTCAGTTTTACTTTATATATACATATTATTTATTAACATGTATATTATGTATATTAATCAAAACAAGTAGTGTCAGTTATGAGGAAAGGAATAGGGAAATAAATAAATCATGAACTGAAAATAGACAATGTTGGTGCTTCAATAGACAAAAATTCCATCAGGTTCATATGACTCAATATTTTTCTGTTTTTTTTTTTTGTTTGTTTTTTGTTTTTTGACAGAATTATAGACCTAGAAAATGAATACTTTGGTTTTAAATACAGGATTCTTCCAAATAAACAGAAATGTAAGGAATAATATACTACCTTGAATTCTTAAATAAATAAAATGTATCTTTATTTCATTATGTCTGTTCCATCTCTTTCTTTGCTGCTGCCACCACCACAACCTCTTTATTTCTAGGACTACTATTTAGGAGACTTTCTGAATATACTATACTTTATTTAGAATTAGAAGAGAGTGTCTCAAAGGCCTGTGCTATTGCCAAAATATATTTTATTGACACAAAAATCTTTAAGTCTGCAGCTAAAAGGAGATAGCTCAAAATTTGTCAAAGTTATGACTGGATATAAATGCTTTCATGAACAAAACTGACAGAGTTTAATGTTCTAATGCTATTGAACGGCTGTAGAAGGTTGGAACTTTATTAGCTTTTAAACCAACAAAAATTAGTATTTGACATGCATAATATCTTTGTAGGCAGTTCTCTTCTGGATAGACAACTAATCATTTAGCAAGAATAGAACCTGGAAGAATACTCTTCTACAAAATCTACAAGAGCAAGAAATAACTCTCAGGTTTGTAGGGYATCTTTAACTCATTCATGATAAAAAACAAACAAAAACCCACACACAAACTCAAAAAATAATTTTGTGCAATAGATGCTTCAGGATTTGTTTTCCTATCCATAGAATTGTTTGAATGATTATAAGATGATATTCTTAGGCTAATAAAATGCTATGAATTGTAATCCTTTTAATTGCACATCATCAGTGCTCATTTTATGCTCCCATTGATGACTTACATCTTACTTACCCTGCTTCAGGTATCTTTTAATTCTTTTTGACATACTACCCACTGTACATTTAGAGAAGAAATACAGGAAGAAATATCTGATTTTCATTAAAATAGTGCATAATAGGAACTTTTAAATTATGAGAATTCCTGCCCCCACCTCCAAGGGAAGGTGGAGAGATGTCAAAGGAAATTTCAAGAAAGAACACTTTATCACAGCCTAATGAATTCTCATTTCTCATCTGAACCAGTATAGGTGGCAATTGTTCAGGTACATCCTGAGCTCATGATGATAAGAAAAGAAGTATGTTAGTTTCATACTGACATTCGCGAAGGTTTTATATAAGATATTTTTTATCCATCTTATTTCTGTCATTTCTATATTTAAAAATTCTTTCCATTTAAAAAAATGTAGATGTATCTGCAGATGTATAAAAGTTTTTGATTTTTTTTTATTCCTTTATCTTACTGCAAAACATCTATAGGGAATTTCATTTTTTTTTCAGTGTCACACTGCATTTATAAATCATCTACCTCTTTAGTATGTTTGTATTTTTTCACAGAGAATCTATACATTTTATTTGTCAAAAATAAATTCAATAAACTAAATTATCTAATACAACATAGAGAAGAACAAGTAAACATTTTGAATTGCTACTTTCCTGAAGTTTTCAAATTCTTTTTTTTCTCAGCAATATAATTTATATTACTGAAGGGATTTTTTTCCCCATTATTTTGATAATAATGGAGTTTTAGATACTGAGAGATGTAATTTTATACCCAATTTTTTGAAGGATGGCAAATATCTGTTACCAATTTCATCATTAATTCACTCCAGTCTGTTGTCAGGCAAAAAAGAGACAGAGAGGGGCTGAGGCAGAGGCCAAGGCAGAGGAGGACTTGCTTATAATACTGACTTGTTTCTGTAAAGAGAAGTCTAAGTATTCATTGATGCCAGAATTCCAGCAGTCTTTCAAACTATTGCTCTCTTTCACCTTCAATCAATTTGTTTACTTTTCAGCACAAAAATGATTCACAAAATTACTAATTAATGTTGGATTTATTTTGTTTGTGTCTTTTTTTGAGAAAAGCTATATTCAAAATTCATAATATTTGATGAAGATTTGAAATTTATCAAAGGTGATGTGTGTTCATATCTAAGGCTCATATGTGCACTCAATTTAAAATCTGAGTAAGTGCTATTTAACTAATTTAGGAAGAAAAAGCAGTCATCTTACTAGATGCCTCACTAGCACATAATGCTAGTGCTAGAGAGAAGCAATTGGAAAATTAATACAATTTACCTAATTTAAGCATTATATTTGCATTGAGGTGAGCCAGTCCTTCAAAAACTTGCATTTACCTCTCATGCAGTTGTTATTGTCTAAAATGAGGATTCTTTAACTGGATATCTCAATTTCCCTTGGAGTGGAGTTATAATTAAGATAACAGGGCAAACGACTCATTTGCCTCAATAGTGACTTCTAATTCCCTAAAATATCTTAAATTTTCACATGGGGCTGGCAGACCTGAGGCAGGACTGATGGGTAGCTCATGGATCCAGGGTAGCAGCTGGAGTCCAGGATAGCCTACCATATCTCTCAGATGGTACTGGACACCTGCATTTATGTCACTGCTTCACAGTCAATGGTGTCTGGTGGGCTGTGCAGCTAGCTAAATGTACCCAGAATGCCTTTCTATCTGAGATCTAAACATCTGTCTGAGAGAATTTTTTTTTTCTGACTTTGGTTTTTCTGGAAAGATAGTAACAAGTCCCCATGGATATACAAGGTGTAGAACTTCAGTCCCGAGTTCAAAGTTTTATAAAAACTCACTGGTATTGATAGATCCATGCTATAAATCTGTCACCACCCAAATAAAAATACATATATATTTTTTACATATACGGAGCTAGATTAGTCATGCCTGTTCAACCTTAAACCTTGTGCAGAATATGTGAAAAGAAAAAAGCCTACAAAAATATATATTAAACTTTGAAAAAAGAATGAAGTAAAGGAAACAGCAATAGGTTTAAATAAAAGTTAAGTTTCTATACAAGAATTTATATATTATGATCTCTCAGCATAATTATTTGAAAGGCTGTTTATTGTACAGGTCATAATCAAACTCTACTACTTGTACCTAGAGAACTTTGTCCTTCTGCCTTTCTTTTCTGAATGGGGCTCTTTTGCTTGAGTAAGTATGTCTAGCATGTATTTTAACATGCCATTTCAGATTTTGTTTTAGACAAAATCTAGAGACTTGTAGAGACCAACAAAAGAGGCTGGTAGCAACATAGAGCAAACCAACACACTTTTTTGTGTGTTTATTACTATTACTTTAGGTAATTATTTTGTAACTTACTTACCTTTTAAGCAATTGCTTTGTAAGATAATTTGAAATAACAATGCCTTTTAAGAAATGTCAGTTTAGTGACACTCTGAAGGGTATTAAAGACTTGGAACAGCGACTTTAGTCAGAGGCAGTTTTGATGAATCAATGTCTTGTAGATTTTCCTTAAAAAAAAAAAAAAAAAAAAAAAAAGATTCCAGCCAATCCAGGCATAAATTATAGATGCCTGTGTGACTTTTTTTTTTCTGGTAGTTTCTTCTCTCTAGAGAAGAATTAGAATCAATTTAGAATTTGATCTGACATCTCTTAAAGATTTGCAGTTTTTAAATTCTGGAAATGAGATGACCTCTGTAAGACAAAAATCTAATGTGGTGGTTTCAGATTTGGATTTTTTTTTTAATCTTTTTGCTAGTATTTAAACATGAAGTATAATTATAATTTTTCTAAGCTGCCTCAGTGTTTTCTGTCACTCTGTATCACTCATTGCTATTTTATCCGATAGTGGGATCCTGGCCTGTCATGGCAGGGAAAATGAGAAGGAGGAACACTTCACCACTGAGTCACTGTGAAAACACAGTAGGAAACAGTCTGTAATTTTAAATAATCATTGCTAGCCTGCCTTTACTTTTCACAGGCATGGTAAATGTTAGCAAATACTGTGGAGTACCAAGAAAATTGCGTTCATATTTATTGCTAGATGTATTGTTTCTGAAATTATTTACTTCTGTTAAAAATTGACAGAAGAACTTTTCATTTAGATTCATATCTGTACTTGATTGAATCAGTCATGAAAAAAATAGCAGCAGCAGTTTTATATTTTAGGGAAATAGAAAAAAAAATCCCATAATTTAACATGTACACCATTTTATATACATACTGTCCTACTCTATTTCTAGAATTTTACATGGTTAGTTCATTAAGACAAGGAGAATTTTACATGTTTGCCCTGAGTAGAAGAATATGAGACCCTGGGCTATGTGGGCTTTTTCTTTGTTGATCTTTTTTTAATTGTCATTTCCATTATTTTCATTCCTTTGTTGTGGATCTGTAATTCTGACTCTTAATTGCTACATGAGCCTACAACTCTTTGTGATTACTTCACATTTCCTTAAACACAATTCTGAAAAATTGCCTTCTATCACCAGAGCCACCAAAATAAAATGATTCCTTACAATATACATTAGAGATGAGATACTAAAATAATCCTTGTACTTAAGAAACAAAAATATAAATAGAAATGTGAATAGAATATGATATACACATAGAAAACCCTGTCCATCTCACAGGAAATACAGTGGTAGGGACTGCCATTCAAGTGATCTCACTCCTATTGCTATTTTAATTTATTGGTGTATAACAAAACTTCCTTTGCTCCATGTGTAAGTGATGGATTTTAAAACTAAGCCTGGATTCATTCTGTCTAATTTTATTTGTCTTAAAACTGGAGGTGGTATTGTTCTTCAGGGAAAAGACAGTTATATTTTGGGGACTATAATAAAGTCAAGCATTATTTTAACGCCATTATAGTAAAAATAGTTCTTGGATTTGTTTTTCTTCAATATAGGGGATAAATATCATTAAAGAAAATATAAATACAACTTGTGAGAAGGAGATTTATGCCATTCTGGACTGGCAGATCTTCTAGTGTATATTAAATGACACTAGCTGCTTATGTTTCTGCAACTGAATCAGGCGCACTGTGATAATGAAGTCAAAGTTGGCTGATTGGTAGCAAACTCCAGGATCAATTAATTTCATAGATTCATAGAATCATTAAGGTTGGAAGGGACTGTGACAGGGACCTTTAGAGATCATCTAGTTCAACCTCCCTGCACATGCAGGGTCACCTACAGTATGTGGCACAGGGCTGTGTCCAAGTGGCTTTTGAGGATCTTCAGAGAAGGAGATCCCACAGCCTCTCTGGGCAACCTGTTCCAGCGCTATGTCATCCTCACTGTCAAGAATTTTTTCCTTAAGTTCCTGTGGAACTTGAGAGGCATGGAGGAAAACATGAAGTATTTCAGTAGGTATGTCGATAGCAAAAGCTAGTCTTTGGAAAATATAGGCACAATGCTGAGCGCTACAACAGACTGCGACAAAGGACTTGAAAAGGTCGAGAGTATTAATTCCTTTCTCACCTCAGACTTTACTAGTAAGACTGTCTTCAGGAATCTCAGGCCCCTGGGACCTGTTGGAAAGTCTGGAGTAAGGAGGAATTTCTCTCAATGGAGAAGGATTAGATAAGGGAATACGTAAATAAGCTAGACACAAACAAGTCAAGGGACTTTCTAAGATGCATCCACAAGTGCTGAGGAATTTAGCTAATGTCAGTGCAATATTGACAGGTGATGGAGAGTGAAAGAGTCTACCATAAAAAGCCAAGATTACTCCTATCTTAAGGAATGTCAAGGAGAATCCAGGGAACTATAGACTGGTCATACTTACCTTGACCTCTAGTATCTAGTCTAGTCAAGTAATGAAGCAAAGCATCACTGAAACCATTTCCAAACATATGAAGGACAAGAAGGAGATTGGGAGTAGTCATTACAAATTCATGAAGTGGAAATCATGCTTGACCATCCTGATAGCCTTCTATGATGAAATGATGRGCTTTGTAGAGAGAGTAGTGGGTATTCTATACCTAGACTTTAGAAAATCTTTCAACAATATGTCCCTAAATTTTTCCCAGATAAACTGAGAAATTAACTAGAGAAATGGAATGTAAAGTGCATTGAAAACCTACTGAGCTGCCAGACTCAAAGGTTTGGGATGAACAGCAAGTAGTCTGGTTGGAGGACTACATTGGTAGTGTAGAACTCCAGAAACTCATATGAGAGGTGAATGTTGTTAAACATCTTCATTAATGGCCTGGATGATAGTATCTGCAGTAAGACCGCTGATGATACGAAACTGTGAGGAGCTGTTAATACACCAGATGGTTTTACTACCATTCACAGAGGAATCTGCAAACTGGAGAAATGGGCCAAAAGGAAGATCATGAAATTGAAGAAAATAAAATGCAAGTTGTTTTACCTAAGGGGGAAATAGTCCCTGGACCAGTACAGGCTAGGCGTGGACCCAATGAAGACCAGCTTACACAGAAGTCCTTGAGATCTTGTTGGACATCAAGTTGGCCAAGAGCCACAAAGATGCCCTTGAAGTAAAAATAATAATAATAATTATAAAGCCAACTACTTGCTGGGCTGCATTAGAAAGAGTAGAAAAAGTATTACCAACAGGTTGAGGGGAGTGATCCTTTCTACTGAGTCTTGACAATGCTGAGACCCCAACTTGAGCCTCCTGGTGTAAGGGAGATATAGGCATACTGGACCAAGTCCAGTAAAGGGTCACAAAGAAGATGATGGGACTGCACTTCTCACAAGGGAAGATTGAGAAAGGTAGGACTTTTTAGCCTGGAGAAGAGACTAAACTTGTAATCTCATCTGAAGATCAGGGAGGATCTTACCAATATACAACCGATAAGGGGAATAAAGAAGACGGACCGAAGATAGACCCAGACCTTGCTTAGTGGTATCCAATAAAAGAATAAGAGAGGTAAGGAATTCCATTTAAAAAAAATTTTTTTTCACTGTACAGGTTGTCAAACATGGGAACAGTTTCACTTAGGAGGTGTGGAGCCTCTATTTTTGGAGTTATTCAAGTCAACTGGATACAACCCTGAGAAACCTATTCTTGTTGGCTCTGCTCTGAGCAGTGAATTGGATTGGATCTCCAGAGAAACCCATCAGTCTCAACAGCTCTCTGATTTTGAAAGCAGAGAAAGATAAAAAATATGTAATATGGAAAATGAGCTATCCACTGCTCCCGATGGTTTTATTTAACAGTGAACACATATCTTCATTTCTTCTCCTGTAAGTACTTGAATCATAGATCAGTAATTATGATTGATAATTTTTTCCTTATTGGCAAAGTCAAGGAAATAAAAAATATAAAAAAGAAATTCTTTACTATCCAGAATTAAAGTTGTCACACAGATCTCTCAAGGAAAATGAGCGTCCACTTTTTGTGTGGAACGGATATGACTTTGCTAATAGACTGTTCTTTATATGGAAGAAAATATTCTGGAACTATATTCATAAGACAATGTAGTGAGGTGCTTTTAGTTTAGACTTAGATTGGGCTGATGCTAAATATTTCAAAATTACAAGTATGTTGGTGATGGGTAATTAAGAGTTAACAACAAAACTACTGAACTGCATGAGCTCTGTCAAGCTCTGCCAATGCACCAGGCAGATGGCAGAAAAAAAAGCAAATCACAAAAGCAACCACAAGACCTTGGGTGCTTTCCCCAAGGAAAAAGAGAAAGGGGAAGTTTTGTGGAAGCTGTCACAGAATGAGTGGTGGTGACGGGGGYTGGGTGAGTGACAAAATGCACTTCACTCGTACGAAAGAGATAATAGGATTTATTGATATGGACAATGATTTCACAAGATTCTATGGCAAGGTTGCTTATTGTGAGTTTTAAGTGCACTGCAGGGAGGTTTAAGATAATACACAATTATCTTGGATACCCTCCCATTGAGTCATGAGGTTCAGATTGGACCCCCTTGCTTTCCAAGCTCCTTCTCAGAGGAGTCTGGGTGCGGCTGGATCCAATCCTAGTCCCAGAGCTGGTCAATGGTTTATGACTAAGAGATTTTGCGCACAGGTACAAAGTAAAGTTTTACATTCAGAAAGAGAGTGCGCTATATTCACTTACCACGTGCGCTATATTCACTTACCACAAATCTGTTGTGGAAAGGGATCTCTCAGCCTCGAGGAGTAACCTTGAGAGGCATTCCTGCTCAAGGGGAGGTCCTGATATGCAGCCTGCTGCCATGCCAGGAGAGCTTAAGGGGCCTTTAGGCTGTCCATATATTTATAGAATAAGATTATTGACTTATAATCATTCTTTCATTTCAGAGGACCATTGGCTAGTGTACTAGACTTATCTCCCCATAGGGGTGCAGCCTTCAGGACTGTTATGCTGATGTCTGAGTGGGAGAAGAAATCAGGAAGGCGCCTACCAGGATTAGATAAATTGCTGGTGGTTAGCAACTGAATAGGGCTACATGTGAAAGGAGTGTATCACAGAGGCAGGGCAGTTCCACTTCGCTAACATTTGCAAAGAAATATCCAACTCACTAAAGAATTGATACATTGGCAGAACACCTGATAAAAAGCCAAAATTTCCTGAAGATACTGGAGGTATCACCTTCTGAGGATGACCGTAGCACAGTCACATACTGCTTTCCAAAGGGTATAAAGCACAAAGTGCAGCAGTGGTGAGTTGAGCAGGGATCAGGACTGACACCCGACTAACTCCTTGAGCTGTATTGGGAGTAGCCCTCTACTCCCTTTAACCTACAATGCTGGGCTAAGGTTGCTCTTGCAGCCTTAGAGATGAGACTCCCCTATATATTCAGGATTTGGAAATGCACTTTCATCTTGCAAGGCTGAGAGGCCCCTGTATATACAGGATGAATAATGCTTTAGCATTTTACTTTACTTTATTTTATTATATTTTATGCTATATTTTAACATTATAATATAATTTATATTAAATTTCTAACTTATAATATTATAATATTTTATAAATAATTTTAAAAATTRTAATATTATAAATTTAATATTAAAATATAATTTCATATTATATTTTAAAATATTATATTTTATTTTACTTTTTTTTTTCTGGGACAAGCAAGTTGTACTAATTGTCAGTTGATAATTAGTAACTGATAAGCCTATAACATCCCTAAAACAATGGCAYCAGTTAATGGTGGACGTTGTTATCACAAAGGTCTTGTGCTAGTGAATAAAACCAACTTACCCAGTGGTCTCATTTGTCATCCACATAAGGTAGGGTACCTCCTGCAATATCACAATTATGTAATAGCACAACTAAGAAATAAAAAAACTTTCCTTCAGCTACTTTTGGATGAAGCTGCTACCTCCTGCATTCAGCATAACCTCCCTGTTGGAAAGTTACACTTCCTCACCAATTCCAAATATAGCCAAGCATTAAATGAAAGAGTATTTGGACAGAGGGAAGATGCTGCTGGCTGGGAATTTTTATTTCTATTTTTTTTCCACCTGTTTCTCCACCCCACCCCACTCTGTTCCACCCACAGGAAAGCTTACTGTTTGTCCTGAAAAAAATGTAAAATAATGCTTTTTGTCATTAATCAATCTCTTGGGACAAGATTACTCAAGAATCAATTCCAATATAATTTTGAATAGGCAGAGATTTTTTTGAAAGAGCATCAATCAACCTGTATTTCCTTTGTTGAGAAATCTTTTATAAAGTTTGTCATAGAATCACAGAATTGTTGAAGTTGGAAAGGCCCTCTAGACATCCTCTAGTTCAACCCCCGCCTGCTCCAGCAGGGAAACTTAGACCACGTGGCAAAGAGTCACATTCAGGAGAGTTTTGAAGATCTCTTTGGGCAGCCTKCTCCACTGCTCTGTTACCCTCACAGGAATTCCTCATATGGAAATGGAACTTGTGTTTTAATTTATAGCCATTACCCCTTGACCTGTCACTTATGATTAACCAATTGTTAGCCATAACAATTGCTCCATCAAATCTGAATATTTTATTGTGACTATTTTTATTGTTATTTGTGTTAATTTTTAGGCACAAAATAAGTAAATGAGATTCAAGTTATCAGATACTCCCAGCCTTTCCTTTGTTCTACTTGATTTCCTGACATGACACTTCTTATTTGTGTTCTATTTAATGATTCCAAATCTACATAGTTTTTTTACTCAATGTTTTCTCAATTTAATTGGTGAAACAAATGAGAGAATTTACCTTTTCAAGTATAAATTATAGAATAGATTATGAAAGACAGAAAATGATCAGTGTATGATAGAGAAGAGTTGTTTGGTAGTATTCAAACTGCATATTAAGGAATATCTTCTGTGACACAATCATAAAAGAGAATTTGAGCTTGTCATTTGTACAACACTGCTATATGGTATTCAGATCATTCTGTTGTTTTGTGAAGATTACATCTCTAGAAAGCTTATTGCCTACATCATCACTATTATAATCCAATGTCTATATCTGAAGAAACCATAGTTAAGTATAAAAATCAAATAACTGCAGATTTTCTTAATCTTCACTAATGATTAAGCAACCTGTACTTATGTCCGTTTAGAATTACAAATGACATTGTTAGATGAGAAAAGAAAATGCAATCGGCTACTCTCACCTGTCAAGAGTTATCCTGGAGCAGGATATTTAGGTACCGAAATACAGGAGTAAGGTGTAAAGTGTTTGCATCTTAGAAAAAGATGTGGGATTATACATAATCATGAGGAAAATATTAGTCAAAAATACCATAAAAAGACTATGTGTTCATTAAAGCATAAAAATTTTAAAAGGAGCAAAACAATAGTGGAAGCTGAATTTACAACAGGAAAATTCTTGGCACTCTACTTGGCTCCAGTAAAGCCCTGTGTTCAGGAAGTATAGGAATCAGGAATCGATTTCAGTGTCTCAGAGGAGAATAATAAACATGATCAGCAGTGCTAGAAAATATTTGTTGATCTTTCTGATTGTGTTTGTAAGTTATACTTTCAGTTGTGTTTTCCATGAGTTTTGCCATATTTTTAATAAAAATGAAGATAATTATAAAATAAATATGCATATCTTAGCGATTTAACCTTGTTTAAAGAACAGTACTAAATCTGAGTTTTAATAGAGTATTAAAGTTCAGCAGAACCAATAAGAAGTCATTATGACATGCTCTTTTAGTAGATACTTGGTCCTGTTGCCTGACTGCTGTCTTCTGATGCAGTTCCGTATGTGCTACTATTTCTAAATAGTTTCTTCAGTGAGCCTACAACTGAGAATATGCTGTTACAAGAAAAAAAGGCTTTCAAAAAAATATTAAAGTACAACTGTATTGCCAAAGTGTTGCGCCAGCATTTTTTGTTTAAAATGTTCATCTACAGAGGTTTACAATTCAACGGTTTTGGGGAAGAACACTCTTACTTGAAAGCAACACATTCAATGTTCCTAATGTGAAAATAAGTTTTTTATGTGTTTATCTTTGTTTACTGTAAGTTACATAATAAATAGTATGGGTTAAATCTTTGTGAAGTAGAGTGTGGTTTTCATTCAATATAAATAATACTATCAAGCGATAAGGAAGTAAACAAATTCATAGACAGATAGATATATAGATAACAATATTCTGATAACAGCTACCTAGAACTATTCTTTTAAACATAAACTGAAATTGAAGAACATGCATTTAATTTACAAGGAAAAAAAGAAAAAAAATTAATAAATATTTAAAAAGTTATTTCCAGCAAAGTCCATTAATCTTACCAGTTATATCTACTTTACCTTTCTTTTTCTGAGATCATTTTTGATATCAGCTACCAGCGATGGCATGCATCACTAACAAATATCTTAGTACATATCTACCATTTAATTTTATTCATAAAATCTTCAAATACATATTTTGAAGAATACAGTGTAAGAGCATATTTATAAAAACAAGAAAAGTTTTGTTCCATCAGTGCAGTTATAATGAAATAAATCCTTGTAAGATTATCCATTCCAAGTTAAAGTATTTAAGAAGTTTGTATTTAGTTTCAAGTTGCATTCACTGGTAGTATTAGTGTTTTGCATTGTCTTTTGTTTGCTTGTTTTGTGTTTTTTGTTTTTTTGTTTGTTTGAATCGGGTTGAGGAATTTTTGAGCAAACAGAAAAAAGAAGTCTGCAATAGCAGCTGCATTTCAAATTACTCAACTGCAATATTCTGTGAATAACTATGCATTTTTCTTTTTACAAAACTCAGGCTATCATGTGATACAGGAAAGACTTCGGAGGTCTTGTACTAATTAAAAAGCAGAGTCTAGCTCCATGAGTAAATAATTTCTTTCCATATCTATTGAGCTGAACATACATTCAATAAGTAATGCTTCACAGTGCTAAGCAGTGCTTCACAGCACACCTACACTGGTGATGGAGAAAAGTTCAGCTCTCTGCAATGCTACTGCTTTTCACATTCTCCTTTCCATATTCAAGCAATTAAGGAAATGAAACCCTTTATGTCCTTGTGCCATATGAAAGCTCCAATAGGGCCCTTTTGATCCTAGAAAATCCAGTGCCAGTGCTTTCAAATCGTGTTGTAGGCAGTATCTGATTTCACATGTAATGGTAATATTAAATGACATTTTTCATTCTTCCTTCCTGGTTTGGAAAAAAAGAGAAATGGGCTAGAAGTCTCTGCCTTTAAATCACACTTGGGCCCCACTCATTCTGGCTTCTGGTGAAATTTAGAGTATTTCAGAGAGAATGACACTTCCATAGGTGAGGGTTTTTGTGCTTCCACACACGCCTGTTAGCTGGCTGCACTTGGGACTACATGAGGGATCAGCAGGCTGCCCAGCAACTCTCTTCATCCTTTCTGAAGGACACCAGAAATGAATTGTTTGAACTTTTAAGAAGGTACCTGTAAGACTGAAAGGTTTCCTCATGTTCCTCTTTGCTTAAAGTTTCCAAAGCCATAGATCGACATGGGAGTATTTCTCATTTATCTCTAACAGATAATCMGGCATACTATTTCTTATACAATACCTTGATTGTTATTCCTATAGCACAGCTTGGGAAGCTCAGGCATAGGGGATTTTAATAGCCATATTTTCAGTTTATACTGGTTTCATCAGAATGAATTTTGATTATGCTTGGAACCRCTTTTGAATATGTAAATATGAACTGTCAAATTCCTATATTTTGAAAATTAGGTCCTAAAAATTTTCAAGTCACTCAGAGTAAGTGTGGAAGGTAGAATTTCCTTCTTTATTTCTCCTGAGTTTACTAAGGAACTGACATGAATTAATTTACATTTTCCCTTTGTTATAAACTGATAAATTCTCYGAGTCAATTAATTTATCAGTATTGTTTATTGTAAATAGCAAGCAAGCAGCGCTGGGCGGCCGGGGAGTCTCCGCTCCACCAACGGCACGCGCTGTAGTACAAGAGGGTGCTTCTTTTATGTACTGTTTCGGTTCTTATCTATGGTATGTTGCAATACTTCTGCACATGCTCTCTCCTTGTTGGTGGGGTCCCTGAGGCCTCTTGGTGGTCTTTGATGAAGGCCRCTCTTCTTCCTCTGGGCTCTGCGCATGCTTCAATCTCCTGCGGTTTTGGCCTTATGATGATACTGTGTTCTTGTGGTATCTTGCACTCATAGCTTATGACACTTGTGATAAGCCTGTTCTTTTACAGATTGTTCCGCGAATTACAACACGTTTATCACACCTTCATGAAGGATTTGATCTTTTCTTAGGTTTCAAGGCATTTAGTTCATTAAAAAAGCTCACCTACCCTTAGGTATGGATTCCAGCATTACCCTCAAATTTTCTATACCTGCCTTTGAGCTGAAATCAGAGAAGTATGGAGAAACAGTCTGATAGGAAGGGTGAAATTATATTTATATAAACAATTTGAAAAAAAATGTACAAATAACTTCTTAATTACTACAAAGTGAATTTGCTTATTGTATAATTTTTTATGTCTGTCTCTTCTTGGCTACCATCACCATGTTTTGCAGAAAAATATTATTTAAACAGTACTTTTTTCAGAGTAGTGATCTGTCATGTTCAATATTGTAAAATCACATTTAATTATTTTGTGCCATAGGCATCATAAATGGTTGGATAATTTAAGAGTAGCACTGATTAAGTAGAAGAATACTAAAAATAGTAATTTATTATATAAATTGGGAGCTTCATATATCAGAACTATAGCAGCAATATCTGCAGAGGCAGACAACATAAGTTTTATACACTAGACAGCATAGGTATTCTAATGACACATGTGATCACTAAAGATTCAAATATCTACACAGTCCTCTACAGAAGTATGAGTTTACATGATCCTGTATGATTTGAATTTAATTTATCTCTAAATTCAATTCAATGCAAAAGATGCATGCTTGCATGAAAATACTTAGCGTCCAATGGGAAATTTACTTCTATTGAATAATTTATAAAAATACTGCCATTTACAAACTCTTCTCTAGAGAGAAAAAGAAAGCAGTAAAGAATTCTAAGAATACTTTCTGTTGGGTTTCATAAAATTCATAAGCATTATAGATTTGCATATTGTGCTAAAAAAAGAAATATTTTTTGCAAAATTCCCATAATAGAGATTATCATGGTGGAGTGTACTGATATTTTTAATTCTGTGAGTTTTCATGTATTTACTGCTTCCAAGGGTCTGATCATGATACTTAACATAAGAAGAACTGCATTATTTCAAATGAAAAAGGACCAGAACTTAAATGTCTTGAATTCTTCGGACTTATCCACCCTCCTAATAAACCTCCAAATCAAAGTTTTACTTTATTTTGGACATAGGTTAGCTATTAGTATTAAGTTCCTCCACTGGCACTACCTCCATCACTTCTGACAGGAATCTGTGGAATATATTATTTGTGGAAATTTAGCTTGCAGAAACGAGCAATAGGTAAAAATACAGGAATGCATAAAAATTCATCTATTTCTGACAAACTGAAAGATGAATCAAAACTTTTGTAAGATTCTGAACTATTTTCTGCTGTTGAGATGGAGATTTTCTGTCATTTATGTTCTTTTGATTTTTTTTTTTCTTCTCCACTTCCAACTCCTGAGAAAGACATATTGATATGCTACAGAAATGTCTAGTCTGATTTTCCAGTTATGTATTAATACATTAATATAAAATGAAGGAAAGCCCAGCTACATACATATGTATGCGTATACATATATACACATGCACACACACATACATATAAATATAAATATGTGTATATATATATATATACATATATATATATATATGTAAAATCCTCCATGGGATTTAGCTCACGTTTGCAGAATCATGGCATTTAAATTGTGACTATTCCTTTAGGTGAATCAGATCTCATTCATTATGATGTGCTGTCTTTGTTAGCATGGAGCTATAGGAAGTTCAAATGAGGAGGTGGGACAGTCATTGTTACGGTGTATAAAAGAACTTATTCTCTCTCTTACCTATATTATCTCTATAGTATAAAAATTTACAAGATCCAAAGTGACCTCTTCACTTACATCCTACTTCCATCTGCTGGCCCTTGCTCCTGCCTGTGGCTCCATTTCTTCCCACTTCAACAGTCATGACTTCCTGAGCCCTGCTGTCCTTTCTGCTCTTTCTTTTCCTAACAATACTCCCATATCCAGCTGCTTCTGAAAGTCAACCCTTCTTTCCCCCCTCTCTTTTCTACATCACTTCTTCCCTTCATCAGTGAACTCCTTGAACTCATAGATTATAGCAATTGCTTCCAGTTCCTTTCCTCTCAGTCCATCCTAGAGCCTCTCCAATTTGACTTTTATTGTGCACCAAGGATATCTTAACATCAAGGCCTACAATGACCTCTCCATGTCAAGTCTCAAGTCCTTTGCTCCATGCTTGAACTCTGCTGTTTTTTTTTATCATTACTGATCATATGCTCCTTTTCAAAATCATGCCTTGCCTTTGTAGCTCTATCCTCTCCTCACCGTTTAACCATTCTCACTTGAACATGTAACAGATGGGCCACACGTGGGAAAGAAAGGAAAAGACCCGGTTATATTGTAATGTGAAATTTCCCAATGCAAAGGACAACAGTTTGCTTCTCCACTGCCTCTGTAACTCTGACGTCTTGAGAAAATGCATATTTCTTATTTTCATATTATTTTTTTGAGTTGGGGAAGTAAGGGAGAGGCAGCCAAAAGGAATACTATCTCGCTGCTCATATTCCTTTTGTAGGTATATAAAATCACCTTGAGGTGTCAATGCATGACACAATGAAGAAGGGTAGCATTATCATTGCTTTTCCAGCAGGCTTCTGAAGAAAGTAAGATTGACAGTGCAGGAAAAATGGAGCATTTCTGGGTAACTAAGTGAACAGATATAAAACTTTGGCCTTATCTAATAACTTCGATATTTTCATTATAATAATACCTCATTCCAACTATATTTCATTCCCATGTTTAAGCTCAGAGCATATAACCATGAGCATCTATAAATGTTTTGATGGCTGTTCAGACRGTTAATGTTATTTGCAACTTTGAAATACTACTGAGACAATGTTAATACCAAATATATTAAACATATATTGAGCTCTATAAGCTCAGAAATAGTTTGGATTTAATTTTCCAGCTTAGCACCAAATATTTTTCATAGCATCACTTCAAAATTTCTTTGAGATTTGGAACGTCAGGAAGCAGCTAGGAAAGGAACATGACACATCAAAAAGAAGAAAAGAGAAGTTTCTTCCAATTAATATTACCTATAATCTAAGAAACTCATTTAGGTCTCTCATTTCTGAAGGAACTCAGCTTGACTTGTCTTCTGTATACTGGCAGAAAAGATTTTTTTTATTCTTCTGAGCAAATTTGAATCATTCTAATTAATCACTTTTATAAAAGTCTTGGATAGAAACAAAGCTAGAGTGCAAAAAGAGGGAGAGAGAAAATAAAAATAATGCTTAAAAACTCAGTATTTTTCTCCTTATTTAACTTTTTCTCTTATGGAAACACATGGTGGTCTTATATTTGAACCCTGAGCACATTTGGCCTGCATTATATACCCAATTAAAAAGTAAATTTAAAATAAATTATCAAGAGATGGAAGGAAGAGAGAATAGAGTAGAAGAAGAAAAGACAAATAAAACAGAGTATCTGATAAGATTCTTTTGGATGGTGAAAATGTCTGATTTTCTACTTAAAATGTTAAAAGAGTATAGTGTACTCTAGGATATAGTGAAAATATTAGTGCATTAGTCTAGATCTTTCTTATAGCCCTAATTACTACAACATGTGGGCACAAGAGTACAAAATCTTGGAAGAACACAAAGCAAAATCCCTACTATGTGCTGTTCGTGGCTCCCTAGCCCTAGCTTTGCAAATACAATTACTCTTACTCATCTTGGTGGTTGTGTCAGCCTCTGTTCTACTTTTCTCTGCCTATGTTTCCATCCATAGGACTCCTTAAAATGTTTCCCTTCTTCTGTTCCCAGAAGCTGATCAACATGTCATGCTTGCTGCACATGGGAATAGAAAACTGTACAATGAAACACATATTGGAGGAAAAATACCAATAGCTAGCGAACAAACAAACATAAAGGAAAGCTTCTTTTCTGTCCTAAGAAATTCTGTTTCTAGTGATCTGGCAAGGTATACTACTAAATCAGGAAGCATAACATAACTGTAAAGCTGCAGCAAGTGCCAGAAAAGACTGAAATAGAAAGAACTGAAAACAGTTCTTGTTTTATTTCTAGTTCAAAAGGTGTCACCRTAACACTGGTAAACTATAGAGAAGTAGCCTGGTTCTCACAAAATTATTATGACTTTCATAATATGGTGAAAAAAATGTGTCTAGAATCCATATTGCTGAAAACATAATATGGAAGAATAATAATAAAGAATAAATAGAAAGCACAAATTACATTAAGCTTGATATTTCAACTTGCCAGAGTGTTATCCACACAGTCTTATAGCATTTTTTTTCTTTCATTCATTCCTCTTTACTTTTGTTAGTATGAACAGGTTTTGTTCACACTCTCCTCCAGCAGTCTCTATGGAAATTCTGATTGTTTTGATTCTGATGTTGATACTAATACGCTGACTGGTGTTAGGGAACTTCCTCTGTCTCAGATGACAAATGCTACAGCTTGACCATATCTGCACAGTGAAATGTGTTACATTGAATTGCAGTTACATTGAACTGAATGGCTGCATTAAGTCTTCTTGTTTCTGCTCTATGCTATCTCCTGCAAAATAATCTAGGAGACAGCTAATTGACCAGTTCTGAAATCATGCCAGGAACCACCCTAACAGCTTAACTACATAAACAGTTGTGCTCTGCTGCCTGAAAACTCCATCTTTTTGTTTGTTTGTTCGTTTGTTTGTTTGTTTACCTTACCAATATTGCTAAAACTCCATGGTCATCATCTTTTATTCATTTACTTGATGATCAAGGACAGACATTTCAGGGTTGATCTCTATGCATGCAGAATGCTTTGGTGTAATGCATTTAAACATGGCAGTAATGGCATTTCCTGGCTGCATGACACTGAAGTTTGATTCTTCATTAACACGAAATCACTGTCTTTCTGAGTCTGTGTGCGCATTTCTGGTTATATTATATTATGGTCATTGCAGCCTTTCCTGAATTTGGTAAAGCCTTGAGACAATCTTTTCTCAAAGAATTACCACATTTAACTAAGGCTGCAGAAATAAAACAAAATTCCTACCTCATCTGATAAATGCCTCATTTCCTTTATTCTGCAATGAAATAAACCAAGATGATAAAAATGTGGAAGACCTTATAACTGAACTCCAGAATTGATTTTATGTAGAGAATCTCAGGAGATAAGATCTTTCTGGTAGAATGTGTTGGTGTTGGCCACTCCGATTTCCATGGGCCAGCAACTGAACCCAAAACATCTAGGCTGTATGGACTATCCACCAAACCAGGAAGGCAGAAAGTCTGGGAGTTGTTCTTAGGTGGCCATAAAATTTATAGTCTTTTGTAACAGAGAACAGTAAGTGGTAAGTGGAAATATGTAACTGTTTTACAATTCTCCCCTGCCTACCTGAGTTCTTGGGATGAAAATGCATAGATTTTTCACTTATAGTTTTTACATATGAGAATTTAAATAGGATCATGCTTAGCAGTGATTGAATTAGGAAAGTGTTTGCGAGTTTGTCACTATGCCACCTGTAACATGTTCTTCATATTGATCAAGTAGATAGAGTACACACAGATTTAGCTGCAGATATATATTCAGATATAGTAGACACACATTTGTGAATATCTAAGACTGCAAGTTTTTTACTTCTGCTTTCAGAAGGGGATTTATTTATACTCATTTTCATCTATGATTCTATGATTATTCAACAAACATCTCTATGGATCTCTCTATAGGAAACTCCCTTCAAAATCTCTTTTTCCTTGTCTAGGACAATATTCACAATGAAATTGCCATGCATTTCAATTCATTAAACATCTATTCATTTTTTTTTCAAATCAATAACATTCAGTAAACATAGTTTCCAATTAAAATCAAGTCCTGACAAAATACATGTCTATGTATGGCTTTGTTAATGCTTGTGGGAAAAGTGCAGTGATCTCGCCCAGTATCTCCTCAGCCGTTTTGCACCATTTRTTCATTAGGCCTGTGACTTAATATTTCAGCTTTACATCACATTTCTTATTGTACAATTCCCCATGTAATTTTCTGTCACAATCATGTAGTTTCTGACAATTTCTCTAAGTTGGGGTTACTGAGTATCTGACATCAGTGAAATATAGTACATGAGAAGACTCTGAAACAACCTATCCTGACTCTTACTTTTAAAAGAGGGAAAGGAATTGTGATTTACATCAGTAAATACCTTTTAATCAACTTGAGCTGTGCTGATATATATATATATATTTGCTATAATCAAAGATGAAATAAATTAGATACTAAAGCTGGTAAAGGAGTTTCAAATCTGCAAGGGTTGGAAGAAAAAAGAAGGATTATGTTGATTCAGTTAATGAAAACACACTTCAGGATATTATTATCCATTACCAGATTTATATTGGTAGTATATTCATTCTGATTTTTGAATCATATAAACACAACAAAGCAGCTGCTGCAAAGAAATTATTATGATAAGGTAGAGATAAAAAGAAGAGCAAGTATAGTCACAGGAGTGGTTTGAACCTTTTTGAAAATGTGGAACAATGCCCGAGGGATTGAAAAGATGTTCAGTAACAAGTTATTTATTCCATTATTTTCCTTTTGTTGTGATACAAATTACAGAAAATCAATTACGCTTGGGAGAGAGAAAGAAATCAGTGAGATGAGATTTCAGTGAAGCAGTCTGGCTAGTGTTTGATTGGGAAAAAAATCAAGTTAGAAATATTAGTGGGAAAATTAATTCCTTTATTAAAAGTTAAGAAGCACTATCATAAATAACACAAATAGAGTATTTAAGGAAAAAAGTGGAATGGCACTTCCCAATATTACTGTAACATCTATAAACAGTTATGTAGAGCTGATAAGGTCTTTATGTTGAACTCCATGTACAAAGCAATTAATATTTGCACCATTACAAAAGAAAGGAAAAAAATATATATTCATAATACAAAATCTTCCTGCTATCTTGCTATAAGGAGGAAAAAAATATTCTATATATTATATCTGGTACAGAACTTACTTTTCCTGATTCTCTTCTTCATCTCTTTCAACTTTCTTATCGCCATTTACAATTCTGGCTGCAGAAATGGCTTTCATCTTCATGCTTGGAATTAAGAAATTATATAATGGAATCTTTTCTTTTAGAAGAATACACAAGCTAAAGTGTTATTTTTAATTAAGACAGGAAATTATTATTTTGTTAATAACACAGAAGATACAAAGCTCCTCTCAAAACATTCCAAAACAATTAAGCTAAACATTAAAATTTCTAAAGAGAGAGACAGCAGTACAGGGAACCACTGACAGTCTCAAAGACCAGTGTGCAGGCACACAAGGCACAAAAACATCAACTACCTTCTTACTGATTTGCACGAAAAGGGAATGCGTTCTAGAGGGATTAAAGACTCTTGTCTTGTATTACATTTGATGCAAGGTTCATCTATTATGTATGTTTATCCTTTTAAATTCCAGCTTTAATATTAAAAACTTAGTAATGTTAATAATTCATTTGGAAGCATTAGAACTAATTAAAATATTCTGTGTTTAGAAGTTCAGTCATCTCGTATTTTAACTTACTCTCCTCTCTCCACTCCTTTGCTTGAAGGTTGCAACATCGTTACTTTTGAAAAAGTAGAGCGTATGCTGGAAAATCTCCTAAATCAAGCCTTCTCTGTAAAATAATTCTCAAACAGAGATATTTAGTTATAAAAGTGCCTGTTTGTATTTACAAAGTGCAGAATCTTACTTTTAGGGTTATCTTTCAGAGTATCTCAAAGCCTCTTCCAAATTTTGTTTACGTGTTTTTCCCTAATTCCAATTAAATTTTATAAACCTGGGATTTAATCAAAAATCTTTGTAAATTTATGTTTTTTTTTTTTTCCTTTTCCTATTCAAAACAAATAATGTATTCTTTTCAACTACTGTATCTTTTCTTCCTTGGAGAGTATGAAAAGAGGAGGAAAGCTTGGACTTAGTCCATAGCTTGGACTTTCATAAGTGTTCTCAAAATATGTGTTAAGGCCAGATGACTAATACGTATTTCTAATATCACAAAACTGCATAAGTTTATAATAAGTTTTAAAGGCATGTTAGCATTTCAAACACATTTTTATTTTTCTCACCCTAGGTGTGATGTTGAAATTTCCTAACTCAAATAATTATAACTTGGTCATAATTATTTTTTAGCTATGCAGCCTACAATAAACATAAAGTAAATGATATAAGGTATTTTGAATTACATATTTATAAACRTATATATATGTATATATATATATGTATATGTATATAAAATTGATAATTTAGTCCTTACAATTTTTGTTAACCAAATTTGGGCTAAGTCTGAATTCCTTAACAAATCACCTATGAAAACAAGTAGCATCTCACATCTACTAGGTAGCCTTAATTTATTTTAGATTCCTTTATTTCTTTTCTCAAGACCACAGGTGAACTTTTTAAGATGAAATGATCCAATTCACTTGTGTCTCTAAAGAGGGTCAGAGTATATTTGCAAAGAACACTAGTGAAAACACTCTCCATGGATTCATAAATAAATTAAATAAATATGATTGTTTCCTATTTCATTTAGGCCACTTGCTTAAATGTCTCAGAAATCCTTTAAATAACATAAATTTTAACTTACAGTCTTGAAAGTCTGTAGCTTCCTATACCTTGGAACATGCATTTTTTGGGGTTTTTTTTTCTGGTTTTTTTTTTTTTTCACATTCTGCATTAAATGAGTAAACTAATCACAAGTACATGCATCATATTATTTAAATTAGAAATATTTAAATTAAAAAGTCTCCATTACTGCTTATATGATATATAAAAATATATATTATATATTATAT
>NW_020455668.1:60012-80141 GCF_003342845.1 Nothoprocta perdicaria | reverse complement strand
TTATATATTATATATTATATATTATATATTATATATTATATGTATATACACACTTCCTATAATTTGGCGTGCTGTCGGTTCACTTTGCAAACAGAACTGCTGCAATGGAAAAGGAGGGAAGAAGGAGCAAAGTGATCATTTATCTTTAAAAGTTTAAAATTAAAAATCCTTTCCAGTGATTTCAAGAGCACCCAAAACACTGACTTGAAGGTTGTGATAGGGAAAAAACAGAACTACAAAAAAGAACTTAAATTTGCTGAGATCTATGGAAAAATAATATTAATAATAAAAATAATAGGTAATTAAAACAGATTTTAAAGATTCATGGTTGTTAAAYGACTTTGTATACGTCCTATTGGTTTTGTGTCTTACTGACAGATTTTCTGCCTTTACCAAGGTACTTGTGATTGCGTAAGCCTTTGATAATTCTGTAATAAAATGTTTATAATTAGGATCTAGGATTTGTTAAACATCCCAGAGTAAAATAAYTAAAAAGTATATATGCTATATATATACATATATATATATATAAAGAGTAAAAAGGAAGACTCCCAGAACTGCACATTTTGTTTCATGGAGATCAGCCTGGTTATTTTGGAGGCTGCTAGGTAAGTTTTTCACTCAAGCCATTAGCTAAGATTTCCCAACAGGGAAACTGAATTTTGTTGAAATCATATCATATTCATATTTGACTATTTTTTAACCAATACTATACCAATGCTAACTTTTTAACCACCATTTTTTTCAAAATATTTGTGAGATATGAAGTCTAGGCTCAGTCCACTGAAGCTGTAATTTTGAGTGCAAAAAGATCTGTCTAGCTGCCACACAAGGGTTCAGACTCTTCTCTTTTCAGCACAGCTTCACACTTTAAATGGTTGCAGACATTAGGTGTCTGCTTGCATTGGAGAAAATCCCAGAATCACAGAATATTCAAGGTTGGAAGGGACCTCTAGAGAACATCTAGTCCAACCTTCCCGCTCAAGCAGGGACACCTAGAGCATGTGGCACAGGGTGGCATCCAGGCAGGTTTTGAAGACCTCCAGAAAAGGAGACTCCACAACCTCCYTGGGAAGCCTGTTCCACTGCTCTGTCACCCTCACAGGAAAGAAGTTCTTCCTCATCTGGAGATGGAACTTCCTATGTTTCAGCTTATGCCCATTTCCTCTTGTCCTATCGCTGGCCACCAATGAGAAGAGCTTGTCCCCTTCTTCCCTGCACTCTCCCTTCATGAACTTATACATGTTAATACATTCTTTGAGTGTCTGGAAAAGTCCTTTGAGTGTCTGGAAAAGATACTCAGGTAAGTTCAGAAGCATTCTTTGTTGATGTGGTTCTAGATCAATTCCAGTGAAAACCTAGGTTGGCTTATATAAAGAAATATAAACTCATATAAAGTGATTGAGCCTAAATCCCCAAAAAGTTTTGCAGAGTTGCAGTCCTTTGCCATTTCTATATTCTGCATGGCCATGCATTCCATTCCTCTGTGGTAGATCTATCTGCTTGCAACTAGAAAATCAAGAGTGATAGGACTTAATGAAAAAGTCAAGCAGATAGATGAGGTTAGCCTAGAGGTCAGACCACTCAATGAGGAAAAAACGGATTAAAAATCTACCTCATAAAGATGTTTCTATCTACTAATCTGATATAATTGGCTTAATTGGCTTATAAATGGGAGAACCTGAAATCCCAGTTAGCTCTTTTGAGAAAAAAAAAGCTCTCTTTTCTTCTTCTAAGACCACTGTTTCACTCAGATAACTCTCACCATTGCAAGAGACTGGAACATCTTACAAAAATAATCATAAAATTTTGTGCATTTTGTGATTCTGGCTACCAATATAAATCTGTTCCAATAATATCACTAGAAATTTCCTTATTAAATTACCTTATTAAATATACATTTTTGGAAGTAACAATACCAACAGAGCAATAGGAATATATTCCTTATGCACCATGTATCTAAATGTTGTTAAATCACAAAAATTGCAACTAAAAGTAAAATATGGGGAAATTTTTTTTAAAAAGAAGCTACTTTGTTCTATATATATATAGATACAGAAAATAAATCTAGATAGATAATCAGTTTCATTTTTTTAATTTAGTTTAAATATGAGACTAATTTCTAAATGTTGATACTTAAAATTGCATTAGTTAATACATCTGATTTTTAGAAGTGACTGTCTAATCTTGATGGTAGTGTCCTCCTAATTTAAGTACATGAAAATGAAACACATAACAAAATACAGGCATCAATTATAGACATAAATATGACTGATTATATTACGATATTTGCTATAGTGCTATGTAGAGTCTTTTGCCAGAATTAATACATTCTACATCATGATGATTATACTAATTTTTTAAACTAATATTCTAAAAGTAAAGTAATTTAGATAGCTGTTAAATGATAGGGATGTTTTAATGAGATATTTCTGTGATGACATCTTGGTCCAATATCCCTTAAGATGTTTCCTGAAGATAAGGAAAAAAAAAAAAAAAAAAAATTCATGTAAATCAGAACAGAAAAAAAAAAAAAAAAAAGAGATTCTGATTTTATTGGCATACTCAGAACATTTGAAGAGTGGTAGAATAACAGATTCTAATCCTTGCCACTTATATTGCTTATTCATTTTTTTTTCCAGTGACTCCCAAACATAAATTGCATTAGAAAGTTAATGATATAAGTGTCAGTGTTTAGTGATTCATCTTCTTTATTCCTTCCTCTGCTTATTAGGTTTTTGTGGCTAATTTTGCATACAAGTGGGAGCAGGGCATCAAAATAGGGAGAAAATCATAGGGAAGGCAGATAGGTGTTTGTGTTGCATGAGACAAATATAGATATGTATACTTGGATAATACTTGTATAAGTTAGAAGTGTGGAATAGATGAGTGGACAGTGAGGTGGATTAGGAATTGGCCTGATGGCAGAGCTCAGAGAGTGGTAATCAGTGGCGCGGAGTACAGTTGGAGGCCTGTAGTACAGTTGGAGGCCTGTAGTTAGTGATGTCCCCCAGGGGTCAGTTCTTGGTCCGGTTCTGTTCAATTTATTCATCGATGGCCTGGATGAAGGGATGGAATGCTCTCTCAGCAGGTTTTCTGATGATACAGAACTGGAAGGAGTAACTGATAGCCCTGAGGGCTGTGCTGCCAACCAGAGGGACCTGGACAGACTGGGCAGTGAGAAACCTCATGAAGGTCAGCAAGGGAAAGTGCAGGGTCCTGTGCTTGGGGAGGAATAACCCCAGACCACTACAGGTTGGGGACTGACCTTTTGGAGAGCAGCTCGGTAGAGAGGGACCTGGGCATCATGGTGGGCGACAAGATGACCATGAGACAGCAGTGTGCCCTGGTGGCCAAGAAGGCCAATGAGATCCTGGGGTGCATTAAGAAGAGTAACTCCAGCAGGTCAAGGGAGGTGATTGTCTCCCTATACACAGCCCTGGGGAGGCCACATTTGGAGTACTGTGTCCAGTTCTGGGCTCCCCAGKACAAGAGTGATGTGGAGCTGCTGGAGAGAGTCCAGCACAGGGATACGAGGATGATCAGGGGCCTGGAACATCTGCCCTATGAGCAAAGGCTGAGGGAGCTGGGCCTGTTCAGCCTGGAGAAGAGAAGGCTGAAGTGTGTATAAATACCTCAAGGGAGGGAGTGAGGAGGAGGGGACCGGCCTGTTTTCAGTGGTGGCCAGCAATAGGACTAGAGGAAATGGCCACAAGCTGAGGCACCAGAAGTTCCACAGGAACTTAAGGAAACACTTCTTGACTGTGAGGGTGACAGAGCCCTGGAACAGGCTGCCCAGGGAGGTTGTGGAGTCTCCTTCTTTGGAGATCTTTAAAACCCGCTTGGACGCAGCCCTGTGCCACATGCTGTAGGTAACCCTGTGTGCGCAGAGAGGTTGGACTAGATGACTTCTGGAGGTCCCTTCCAACCTTAMGCATTCTATGACTCTATGACTCTATGATACTTGGATACATGTATTAATACGGCTGCATACTACAGCTCAAGAATTAGCGGATAAAACTTTAGATCATACTAAAATTATGTTTCTATTGATCCTGCTAGGAATCTTTAGGAAAAACTGATTCATTATTGATTTTGGGATTCCCCTAAAATAAGATTTCCAGAAATGTCCCAATCCATAATAATATCAACGTCRACTAGATATTTTACTTAATTATACTGGTCAATTTTGTAAAGAATTTTCTTTGAAAGAAAGTTCTTCATTCTTCATATTTAATTCTTAGTAGTCTACATAATTACACCTTATATATGTAAGTAAGATATAGCTCGGAGTAGATGGAATTAGTTCTTAAAATAAAACCGAGCGTATTTAGATTCTATGTTTCCCTGCAAATGATTAAGTAAATTTACTGTTAGAAAGATACACATGCACACATATACACAAAGAATTAGGATTTTAACTTCCTTTTAATGATGAGAAAATAAAATTAGAATCCATTTTCTTCAGATTACATATTGATTTATTATGTCACATTTTTTAAAAGAACTGAAGATAAAAAAGGCATTATAAAATTTATTGCAAGCCCATAAAAATAATATTTAAAAATGTGCCATTACTGAAAGACTGGTAACAGCAGATTCTAATTATTCCTTCTGTTCTTTGTTGATAAAACAAAATTCTTAGACAGAAAGCTCGAGTAATTTTTAATAAAGTGGAACAAAGATGCCTTCAGAATAAAGGCCTACAGTAACAAGGAAATACAGTGGATTCTTTTCTTCCCCCCCCCCCCCAAAAAAAAAAAAAAAAAAGTCTAAATTATCTACTCGCACAAGCTGTATTAGAGAATATGGATTTTATAGCTCCCTGGAAAAAGGCTGAATAGAAAAGGTAATGCTTACGAGAGCTAGAATAATCCCCACTGATACATTTGTAGCAATCATTTGGGATGGTTGATAAAATTAAAGAAAATATCATGAGTTCTATTGTTTCTCCTATGAAGCTCAGTCTTTTGAGCTCCCTTCAGGTAGCAAAACTGCATACATTTGCCAAAGGATATCCCTGGTCTTTGGCCACAGACCGCAGGCACAAATCTGTCACCAGATCTGTGCAGTTTTGAATATCTCCTCTGGCCTACAGTTCACACAATAGGAGAGACGTGTCAAGTATCATTTCCTAGAAAGAATTTGTCTGTGGACTCCAGTCAATGAGCAAGAACTTGGCTTCCACATGTAACATGAGATATTCAGAGTACATCTTTACTGAAATCGTCATAAGCAGATGTGCCCAGTCATGTGCTACAGGCACACAGTGAGTAGAGCCCCATCCCCGTCATCTACAGAGATCAAGATTTCAGTATTTTGGGAGAGCTCATTTATATGTGCATACATAAGCAAGTACTATGTGTGAATATGCATATGACTCATTGAAATTAGACTATTTTTTTGCTCTCCTTACTGCAGAAAGTAAATACTCTTAGGAACTTCCCAGTCTTCAATTTATTTGTCATATTTTCCTTCTGTGTGCTCTGCATTTCTCAGTTTTATCTTCCTTGGAAAGTGCCTGGAGAAAATGAAATGCTAAACATCATTACCTATTCATTATAATCATCATAATCATCATCCTCATAGATTATTTTCAGTCTTTTATGGTCAGTAGTAGCTTGCTGTTTTTCCGTACTTTGCCTGTGTATCTGATCTTTGTGGACAAGTGCATGTATCAAACTTTGCATCCATGTTGCTGAATTGGCTCTTTGTGTTCATAGAAGCATGTGATGATGTTAAAGAGTGGTATTGCTTTGTTTTCTGTAAACAGACCTCACACAAGACAATTCTGTGAAATAAAGACCTGGGCTTTGACTACTTTCCCATAAGTCAACCTGAATGACAACTTCAGGACCTTGTTTATATATGTTTATACTAGACTTTGAAACACTGTGTCTGTCATGGCTCTCTGTGGCTTATTTAGTTGCTATGCTAAACATTTTCAAATTTTGAACAGTACAGCAATTATTTTTCATAAAGACACAACACTGTTCTATATTTGTCTAATTTCTCACAGTAATAGAAAAAATACAATTTCTTTTTTTTTTTTAAGAATTCCTTGCCTGTTCTGAGTTTTAATACCTAATTGTCTCTTATTCGCAGTTTTTCTTACTGATGTCTATAAATCATGTATTCCTGACCAGCTGCTAGATTTCTTTTGGGGCTAAGGATTGTTATTAAATCTAATGAGTGTTCTTTGATCTGTTAGCACTGGCCTCTCTTACTTGATATTTTTTACTTCCAGCCTCAGGCTCAGAAGGAAATTCCTTTTTACTATTTTTAAGAGCATGCCTTAAATGTTTCATTTTAAATTAGTCTACCTCTGATGATTTTCCTGAGATAGAATTGTTTTTATGCATTTATTTGTATTTCCCCCATGATTTTACTGTGAATTGCTTTGAGGTATTGACGTATTAAAGAATCATAATACTGGCTAATACCATACAGAATGTTAAAATCCTTTCAAGAGACCAGAAGCTAGTGTTGATCTTTTAATAACATTTATATCCTAAATAAATATATTCCATGCAGCTTCTGGAACTATTAATATCTGTTTTCATCTTTATTAGAAATGCTCATAAGCCGTAATAAAATGCTAAGACTGAGTCCTCTGCAGTTTGTAAATACTTTATTTAAAAATATATATAAAAAAAAAAAAAAAAAAAAGAGAGAAGTTCTATTGATCTGTGACATTAGGTAGGTATTAAAAATAAAATCACTATGAGTAACAGAACTGTTACTTTACTAATTGAAATATCTCTTTGCTTCTCGTAACTTTTAAAAGAGTATATTCTCACCACAGTGTTTCACTGTGCAAATTTTCCATATACATTAAGAGAAGCAAATACAAACCACATTCTGCAGGTGTCTTGCCTTCAGTGCCCACAAGTGCAAATGATTCCTGAAAAAGAATTTTTCAAAATCACTCTATGTAATGAATCTCTTTTTAGAAAGGAAAAATGAAGAATTTCCTGGTTTGTTTTGTCTGACTATCATGGAAAACTGAAACAATGGGAAGAGGGAAGTAAAGCACTAAAATTAAATTCCTCATCTCTCCTTAAGTGGTTTTAACCTAGTCATGGAAGCAATTGTTCACTAATTTTTACAGTTTTTAGTGACAACTCCATGAAAAATTATGATTGTATGAAGGAAGAGGAGAGAGGCTTATGCGGACGCTCAGATATAAACTGTGAGAATAAAAACAAACAATAAAAGGAAAATATACTAGACAAGGGCCTTGTAAAAGAAGAAAACAGAAAGACTAGACAGCTATGGAATAATGGAGTTTAGTATTCCATCAATGGATTGGGCTGTAGATATCAAAAATATATGGTTTTGTTAAAAAAGAGGTGATATGATACAGGTGAGATTTTCTTTTATACTCATATTTTTATATATGTTTATATATATATAAAATATATATAAGATATATATTTTATAAAACATATAAATATTTTAATATATTTATATATTTATCCAAATCTTACCCTCAAATGGGATAAGTTTCTCTAGAGACAAAATTTTCTCCCCAAAAGGTTTTCTAAAGAAAAAAATTGTTGGGTAGATATACTCAAAAATCAAAAGAAGAAAAAAATGTAGCAGTGAAGAAAGACATAGGTCATGCATATCTCTGAAAAGCAGTTATTTTCCTGCTGCACTGTGCTTGCAGAAACCAGTTACAAGAATGTGTTTCAAACTGGAATTACTTTAATTGTTTACTCAGTAGAATTACAAGTTTTAATTAATCACAATGGCTAAAATTAATACAGAAGTTGCTTATCTTATGATAGGGTAATGGTTTGGTCTGAATATTACTACTACTTTTTTGTTGTAAATCGTAAGCAAGTCTATTGATCTSGCATCCTCTTTCCCTCCACCCTTCCCACATGTTCTCCCTTTTTCTTTCTCTCTCTTTCTTCTCTGTGAAATATTGGCAAGATTAGCACAGACTTCCCACTGCTAGTAAAAATAGAAATAAGAGAAGCTGAAATGTCCCTGTAGAAAGAGATCTATTAAAATTCAGACATAGACCAAATTTGCTCAAATAAAGTAGATAACTTGCTACTGTCTCGGCTTACAGGGATTTTCTTCATAAAAGCTTTTAAAGCCTTCCTGAATTTGAGGCAAGTGAGGAAAGTGTTCTCTCCTCCCCTACAGTTTAGTCAATCTTTCATCAAAAGCAATCAGGTTGGTCAGACCTCAGTTAACCTTATTAAATCTGAGATAAAAAACAAATCTGCATTACCAAGTTGAGCACTGAATGAGTGGTTTTCTAGGTTGAAATAGCTGGTGCTCAAAATCTGATTTTTCTACTAAAAGTTTTGAGGAGAGCTTTACTCCACACTAGTTCTATTTGGGTCACCTGATTGAATTGGCATTCCTGTTCATTTTAAACAAATCTTTTTGATGGATTCCAGGACAGCTCCATGTTATGAACTGAGGTGTAAGAGGGTGGGGAAATACATTGCAAAAGGTCAGGACAGAAAAATAAAATATTTGAATGCATTATGTATGTGCATTTATTTTACTTGCTATGATTAGTCATCTTACAACATTCCACAGATTTCTAAATAATTATGTATTATTTGATTCATAGAATACATGAAATTTGATCTTCTAAAATTTTGTTGTATCTGTTATGAATAAGTGTTTCCTTGCAACTTCAGATACTTCAACTTCAATTTGAGGCAAAATCTAATTTCTAAGAAACTCCACAGCATGCAGCACTCATAATCTTTTTTAAAAAATGTTTTTGTTTGTTTGCTTGTCGTTGACAGTAAATACATAAAATTGCTTCTATGTACATTGGACATTTATAAACAGCTGCATTCACAGATCAGCCTTGTGCCTAAGAAACATAATGTAAAGTAAGTCTTTAAAATCATATTCTTTAGTCATTAAAGTACCTTTACATGAAAATGTTTCTGTGGAAACATTTATCTTCATCTTAATTCTGAATCTAATGTTTCCTTTAAYTTGTATTAATTCTTCATGAACTGTTATCATAAAATAGAATCATAGGATCATTACGGTTGGAAAAGACAAAGTTCATGAAGTCCAAACATGAGCCCTTCAGCACCATGCCTGTTAAACGATGTCCTTAAGCATCTCATCTACACATTTCTTGAACCCAGACAGGGACAGGCACTCTACCACTTCCCTGGGCAGCCTGTTCCAATGCTTGACTAATCTTTTCATGTAGAAATTCTTCCTAATGCCTAACCTGAACCTCCCCTCGCACAACTTAAGGCTATTTCCTCTTGTTCTATCTGTAGTTTGTTGGAGAAAAGATCAACTCCCCACCTCACTACAACTTCCTTTCAGGTAGTTGTAGAGCGATAAGGTCTCCCCGAGTCTCCTCTTCTACAGACTATATAATCCCACTTCCCTCAGCTGCTTCTTGTAAGGTCTGAGCTCCCTTCACTGGCTTTGCTGCTCTTCTTTGAACATGCTCAAAGGTTTCCATGACTTTCTTGTAGGGAGGGGCCCAGAAGTGAACATAGTATTTGAGGTGAGGCTTCATCAGTGCTGAGTACAGCGGGACAATCACTTCCCTGGTCCTACTGGCTATGATGTTCCTGATACTAGTCAGGATACCCTTGCCTTCTTGGGCACCTGGGCACACTACTGGCTCATGTTTAGCTTGCTGTTTATTAACATGATCCTCCAGCTGACCCCTCTTGCAGATGGGCATCACATTGGCTAGCATCCAGTCATGCCAGACCACGATCCCAGATCTTTCCACCATAATAATTTTTATAAATTGATAACAATATTATCTTATTATTCTTGCATATGTGTGTCAGTATATGCATTTGCTTAGTTTGTTTTGGTCTTTTGCTGAGAAGAAGGACGAAGGACTATATGTTCATATTTCATCTCTGGTATGACATTGAGTATGTACTTTAAAAGCTCTGATTTTTAACAAGAAAATATAATCTCCTGCCAATTATTAGTTCCTTGGAAACTAATTTGTTCAACATGTGACTTTATTACTAGACAGCAAGATACTAATGTGTTCTTACTAATGTTAGAAGACATAGCTTTTCAAGTGTTTTTTTTTTTTTTAATACAGTTCACAATTCCAAACACTTTTGTCAGTAAGTTTTTGCATCTTGTAATTAGTTTAATTTTAAGAAGTTCTTGCAAAAGTTTGCACTGCTTATCTACCTTTAGCCTTACCATTTTGATCTAATATTTATTGAAGAATAAACATAGTATTCTTCATGGACAAAAAATCCTTCCCAGCAGGCTCCATCTTTCAGGACAGAATAGCATAAATCAAACTACTCCCATTTCTTCATGAACCTATGATGTTGAAAATTTAGTATTTAGACTGTTCAGTGAATTCAGTGTTAATTGCAACAGCACTAACTTAATTGTCATATGTATATGCATATATACTTTTATATATATATTATATATATCTGGGCATACATATGCACGTATGTGCATTTACCACATAGAAAACTGCTTGGGATATATCCTTTTGGCATGTGTGTATGTGTGTTTGTATACATAACAAAAAGCTACTTTCTATATATTATACCACATATCTATAAATTTTTAAATATATATATCCCTGTCTGTATGTCGTATAAGTTTTTCTGATGAAAGAGCAGTCCACACAAATTATATTATTTATAGCTATTTCTATATGATGTAAATATTAATATTTACGTTATTTCCTGCCAAATATTCTTAAGATATGTTACTTTRAAGAATGTTCTTTTGTATCATTACATTTACTTTTTCTTCATTAAGTAAGAATGCATTTTAAAAGTAATAATAACTTCTTTTAGTACAGCTTGTCTATTTTGAAGTTATAATTAGGCTAAAAACCTTAACTTCTGAATGAAATTTCATGATATATATGCACAAGATATAAGGATCTGGTGATTCCTGAACAGACATATCTGACTTCATAGACTCTAATTTGTTGAGCGCTAGAAATCAATCTCATATACAGATACCTTGCGCAAAATAGCATATCAGTATTAAGTGCCATTTGAGTCAGCTTTGTCACATAAATCTTATAACTCATGAATCTCATTTGCCTTATCTATCAGGCCCATCCTGATATCTGACACATCTTGAAATAACTCTGAAGATAGTGGATTAGACAATAAAATCAAGAAGCTGCATCTTAAAGACCGATATGGATGATTGAAACAAAAACCAACTTCCATCTAATATGTTTCCATTTCTTAACTTGAAAAGAAATTCAGTCCCAGAATGTTTTTAGATAATATTATGAATTTTGGTTTTAATTGTAAATCAAATGAATTTTTTAATCTAGTGCTTTATTAATATTATTTTTATTTCAGATCCTTCCTCCTCCTGCCCTTCATTTTTATTTTGATTAGGCCAGTCACTTTTAATTTGATCCAGAATTTACTTTTGCTCTATATTTTAATTTATCCAGTAAATCAAAAATCAATCAGTCCTAAATGTCTCTTCCTTAGAATATGGGTAATCAAGAAGTGACAAAAAAAAACAGCAAGGTGCAAAATACCAGGATATTCTCAGATGTGCTGATCATTACTCCCATAATTACTTCAGGACCTTGTCGCAGCTTTGAGATGTCACTTCCATTCATGGGCACCAGGACTTGGTATATGTGTAGCAGGTATGGGTGGAAATGTCCTGGAAGTCATGGCAATTTAGAGAATTAATTTCTAGTCTAGGCCATTTCCTAGGTCAGGATCAATGAGAATGGTGCTTCCAGACCCTTGTATTTTAGAAAGAAAGGAAGAATTACTTAAACTTGTTATGGTTTCTGGCTATGAAATTTCAATTTCACAGGGATATCTACACAGCCTATAATACAATAAATAAATAATATAGAAAGACACTTAATTTGAGAATTAAACGATTTGTCAAACATCTTTCTCTTCAGTTTGATAACTACTGTTATCTGACACCTGCCATAAGATAGAACATCCCCAATGACATGACTATACTTGCCCAGTATAAATTAGATTCTGAACTTTTATGCTCCCCATTTTTGTAGAATAACTAAAATATGCTTAAAAGTTCAACTCTTTGTTCCTAATAATTAGCTGCAGCAAAGCTTATATAATACTTGCTTTTAACTACTCATAATGTATAACTGTTAATCCTTCTGTTCTGCATCGAAAAGCCTTCTGTTCTGCATTTCTTATCCAATTCTGACATTACTGAAGCTTATCTCAATTAGGGAGGAATGTTATAAAAGCTCTAAGACAGCTTTTTTTTTTTTTTTTACTAGTGAGTGAAAGTAATTTCTACTTTGCGAATTTTGGCCAGAGTTGTCTGAATTCTTTACAATGAATCCTATAGTTTCAGTGCAGTTAAGCCAGGCAGAAAAGAATGGAAAGCACATCGTATCCCTATTATTTCTGAGTTTCTATTTACCATGTGTCTAACTAGAGATCTGTTTCTCATAGCATTTTTCAGAATAAGTCTTTACCTGCTAAGAATATCCTATGAAACATGAAGAACTGGGGAATAATGTCTTAGCAGTAAGGCATTGGTAAAGGAAAGATTAGGTTATTTATCTTCTACTCCTTTTAACTTCAATATTCTAGTTGCAGTTAGTTAGTCTCTGACTGATAAGAAAAATAAATATTACATGAAATTTATCTGCCTAAATATGAAAATCTGCAGTGTACGTATCGACATGTTAGTTTTTAAGTTCCTTTTAGGAGAAGTGGAACTAAAGAAGTATATAGAAAGTGATTTATGGTATCTAAAAGAAAATTCTAAGAAAAAAGGCAGAGGAATTATATTTAGACTCTAACAGTAAGAACAGTATAAGACCTATTTTTTATTTTTTCCACTTTTATTTTATTTTATTTTATTTTATTTTATTTTATTTTATTTTATTTTATTTTATTTTATTTTATTTTATTTTATGGAGATGCTTCAGTTATTGGCAGTTTAATGGCATTTGAGATGCCTTAGAATAATCTGCTTATGCTCCTGTGCTCCTGTTGCTTTCTCAGAAAGAGAAATCAGTCATAATCTCCATGTCTACCTTCATATCCACCATACCTACTTGGATGTTTTAAATACTTAGGACATCTCAAGTAGTGACAGGTCCTTATGTGTGTGGAAATAGAATCAACTGCCATTGTCTCTATCACAAAACAAAAACAAAAACAAAAGAAGTATACCAGAGCTTCAATCTTGCTTGTGTTACTTGACCCAGAAGCACCTGTCTTTTGCAGAAGCAATAATTTTCATAAGTTTTATCTTTCTATAAGAATTTATTTTTCCTCATACAGACTGGAGGAGGAATCTTACTATCAACAGGAAGACCATGAGGCACAGAACAAATAACAAATTTCCTTACTCTGTAAGCCTGAGGGATGGGATGGACTTCCTTTCATCTATTTTTACTTTCTTTACTATCATTGTCTATTTTGGACTAAACGGGTAAGTTTTGCCTAAATAAATAAATAAATAAATGAAAAAGGATTTATCATCTTGAAGACAAGTGATATTAATAGACTATTATTCACTTTCATTTTCTTAAAGTTAGTGGAAGAAAGCTAAAACAGAGCCAGAGAATGAGGTGCCTCTTAAGTAGTGTGGGTAATACAGGTCCAATGTCCAAGATCAYTCCCTGACATATACTGCTCTACATAATTAAATGGACAATTCATAGGCTTCCTTAATACTCAGTGATCAGGAACCTTCAAAAAATTTTATGACTCTAAATGAATAACTAATATAGTTTTGATTAATTGTCGTGTGAAGGTGCTTGTCTATACTGACTGAAAGATCATCTCAAACTAAAACCTATCTAATAGAAAGCTCAGGGTAAGATAAGTTCTTTCTAGAAACAGTGAAACAGAAAGAAATTTTCATCTTTTTGACAAGTAGAAGAGCTAGAATGCTAGACAACAGCATTCCTCAGAGAGAACAACACATGGATTCAAATTAAATAGAATGAAAAATGCTTTTAACTGTGTGTGCACGAAGGGAGGATATTTTAAAGTGAAAATTTAATGGTCGAATAACCTGCATATCAAAGTTAGTCTAGGATCTCAGGGATTTGAATCTCACATGAGCTTAGATCTTCTCAAAGATGAAGATATAAGAATATGAAAAAAAAATCACAAGAAAACTCTAGGAAAGTACTTTGGGCTAACAGGTTAAACTTTCATTTTCTTACAATTAAGATCAAAGTGTTTTTCTTAATTACAATTTTTTAAATTAGAATATTTGGTATAAAAGACATAACAACCTCCCACCCTCATCCTTCAACTCCAACCCATACACTACATCATAGCTTGGGGTCAAGATGTACAGTAAAAAAAAAATACAAAAATCAATAGAAGTGTCTTGGCAAGATTTTTCTTTTAATTCAGAAGGATCACAGGAATAATGGGATAGAATAGGAAAAGGTTACCACTTTGTAGGCATTATAGCAGAACACAGTGTCTGAATACAGTGTCTTCTTTCACAGAATCACAGAATGGTTAAGATTGAAAGGAACCTCTAGACACCATCTAGTCCAACCTCCCTGCTCAATCAATCAGGGATGCCTAGAGCATATGGCACAGGGTAGCATCCAGGCCTCCAGAGAAGGAGAATTTCAAAGCATATTTTCTTTAAAATTTATTAAAAAAAAAAAATTCCTATTGGACTTCAGTCCAAATGCTATACTATGATAATACATAGCTAATAAAATAACTAAGGTACATAGCATTTGGTTGGAGGGCAGTCATTATTATTGCTCTAGGGAGGAGATGTAAGGATGTAAGAGGATAGAAGGGGTTTACTTGCAAAGTAATGAGAAATCAATTACTCTTACATTTTAAATGCATACTTGGATACTTATATATATATATTTGTGTCAAGATTGTTAATGAAAAGTATATCGATATAGATATACATCRATATTAATATAAAGTCTGATAATGACATAAAATTTGGAGGAACTGTCAGTTCATATGTGGACTCTCCACATATGAATACAAAGAACTGATGACCTGGAAGTGCAAATTAACAATTATGAAATTAAATTAAATGAAGAGTAGTCAAGCACTGGAACAGGCTGCCCAGGGAAATGGTGGAGTAACTATTCCTAGTATTGTTCAAGAAATTTGTAGATGAGGCACTAAGGGACATGGCTTAACATGCATGATATTGAAGGCTTATGATTGGACTTGATGATCTTGAAGGTGTTTTCCAACCATAATGATTCTATAATTCTATGATATAAAATGCAATTCATGTGCTTAGTTTGAATTTTATTTCCCATCATGATCAAAGTGGTTTAATGATTAATGACAAAATTAACAGTCAATATCAGTAATGTAACACATAAAGGACAATGCTAAGCACTTGCAAAATCTTAGTCAATACCTATTAATTGCTACATACATCTCAGGATGCTAGGGTGCTATAGAGGCTGGTGCTGGTGTCAGCTGGATACCCTGGTAGAAGTTAAAAAAAGGCCTTGCAGCAACAGCCCATTCTACTGCCCTGCAAAAGAGCAGGGTGTGCTGAATGGCTCGTCATAGTTTTTCATCAGTTTTACGTCACACATTTTATGAAAAGGTATTTTGGAAAATTCCATTCAAACACCCTTCTTACACTTGCATTTCAATCATAAGAGTCCCTTTTACCCAAGACGGTGTTGCCTCCCCCCACTGCTTATTTTTAGATATCTGAAACTGTTGAAAGATGCTAGGTGGTTTAGGTAACCTTTGCATCTGTTGTAGAGATAAGTTTCTTAAAAAGCATAATTTATTATACCTATTTTAGGGTGAAATATCTCACCCTTTCTTTATTGACTACAGAAGGAATAAAGATGAATAGACTACCTAACTTTTTCAGAATATTTCAGAATATTTCAGAATATTTAAGGCTGGAAGGGACCTCTACAGATCATCTAGTCCAACCTTCCTGCTCAAGCAGGCACACCTASAGCATGTGGCACAGGGTGGCATCCAGGCGGGTTTTGAAGACCTCCAGAGTAGGAGACTCCACAACCTCCCTGGGCAGCCTGTTCCACTGCTCTGTTACCCTAACAGKAAAGAAGTTGCTCCTCACCTGGAGACGGAACTTCTTATGCTTCAGTTTGTGGCCATTACCCCTCGTCCTATCGCTGGCCACCAGTGAGAACAGCCTGTCCCCTTCCTCCCTGTATTCTCCCTTCCTGAACTTATACATATTAATCATATCCCCTCTGAGCCGTCTCTTCTCCAGAGAAAAAAGGCCCAGCTCACTCAGCCTCTCTTCATACGAGAGATGTTCCATGCCCTTAATCATCCTGGTTGCCCTTCTCTGGACCCTCTCCAGAAGCTCTACGTCCTTCCTATACTGGGGTGCCCAGAACTGAACACAGTACTCCACGTGCGGCCTCACCAGAGCTGAGTAGAGGGGCAGAATCACCTCCCTTGACCTGCTGGCAACACTCCTCCTGATGCAGGCCAGGATGCCATTGGCCTTCTTGGCCACGAGGGCACACTGCTCACTCATGGTTAACTTAGTGTCAACCAGGACTCCCAGGTCCCTCTCCGTGGAGGTGCTTTCCAGCAGGTCSACCCCTAATCTGTACTGATGCCTGGGGTTATTCCTCCCCAGGTGCAGGACCCTGCACTTGTCCTTATTGAACCTCATGAGGTTCCTCTCTGCCCAACTCTCCAGCCTGTCCAGGTCCCTCTGGATGGCAGCACAGCCCTCCGGAATGTCGGCCACTCCACCCAGCTTGGTGTCATCTGCAAACTTGCTCAGGGTGCATTCCGTGCCCTCGTCCAGGTCATTGATAAAYAAGTTGAACAGCACTGGGCCCAGTACTGACCCCTGGGGGACAACACTGGCCACAGGCCTCCAGCTGGACTCGGCCCCATTTATGACCACCCTCTGAGCTCTGCCATCCAGCCAGCCCTCGATCCACCGCACCGTGCACTCGTCTAGCCCACTGTCCCGGAGCTTCCGTATGAGGATGTTATGGGGGACAGTGTCAAAAGCCTTGCTGAAGTCAAGGTAGACAACATCCACGGCTCTCCCCTCATCCAGCCAGCCTGTCACCCCATCATAGAAGGCTATGAGGTTCGTCAGACATGACTTCCCCTTGGTGAATCCATGCTGACTGCTCCTCAGCAGCTTCTTCTCCGCCATGTGCCCGGAGATTCTCTCTAGGATGAACCGCTCCATCACCTTTCCAGGGACAGAGGTGAGGCTGACCAGCCTGTAATTGCCCGGCTCCTCCCTCTTGCCCTTTTTGAAGACTGGAGTGACGTTGGCTTTCTTCCAGTCCTCGGGCACCTCCCCTGCTCTCCAGGACCTCTCAAGGATGATGGAGAGAGGCTGAGCAATAACCTCKGCCAGTTAGTTTTAGATAGTTTAAGATAGACAAGATGAAGATCATATCAGGGATTATCAAAACTTTTCTGTTGCTTGTTCATCAGAGGGAAATAACAGGAAAGAACAARTTAATCTTGCCATGCAATTAAAAGAAACTGAATTCTGGTTTAGGTGCTTGTTGTGATATCCAGAGATCAAAGTACAGAGGTGGTGTGTAAAATACCTTCTACTGATGACAGTCAAATCTTGACTCCTCATTAAATGAACAGAGGAAATATTTATTAAGTACCAGTTACGAACCCTCTCTCTATTGTTTAGTTAGGGCTCCTATTTTTCCTCATGACAGTCTCAGACGATATGTTTTGTTAATCTCTAATTGATTTCTTCAACTTAAGTGCAAGAAAGGTGCTTACTATCCACGCTAGGCATAAATGAGAGCATTCATCCTGAATGGAGCCTACAATGTATTTGAGGCCCTTTGCAATAGGGCAGTAAATCAAACAAACACATAGCTAGTATTCAAGATCTGCTGTAAAAACTGTAAACCACTTGCCATTTCAGAAAGAGTTGGATGGACCGTATTTCCCCCTCTAATAACCTTGTATTACCTCAAAATACCTCATACAAAAAGCAGTAACTAAACAGAAAGATATAAAATAGAATAGTCATGAGAATAGATATTTTCTGGCTGGCTGGAAGACCATAAGAGATTGTACTTTGCTTATCTTTAAAGAGAGGTTGAAAGAGGACAAATTTAAATATATTATCCTGAAAATTAGATTTGTAGTTAGCAGAAACATCTAGAACAGCATCAAAATTCCTCATATTTATGCCAGCTATTGTCAAGCATCATATAACATCATTTCTTGTATAGCTGGAGCTTGAATTGACGATATCAAAATTGTTACGCACTATGAAACTCCTTTGATCAGCTATGCCTTATTGTCTCTATTTCAAGTCTAATTGCATTGGTATTGCTAACATATAATTTGGTCTGGTTTTATTTATTTGCATTTGAACCAAGTAATATATGAATATAAACAAAAAGACAATTATTCTCAGTAATTATAGTTTTGCTTTCATTGAGTAATGAATTTCTTTAATAACTTTTTTTAATTGAGAAAGTTATAGTTCAAATTCCCCAAAAAATCCAACTCCCAATGAAGCTGTTATCAATTTTGTAAGTCTATCAGTCAATAGCAATATAACCAGGATGATAAATAAAGACTGAGGTTTTCATTTAGAATATAGCTCTACAGAAAATTCTACCCTCTTACTCTCTTGCCACATTGGAATGTCATTTCTATCAGAACAGTAAACATATTAAAATAGTTTTCCTTTGTTTCGAGGACAAAAAAACATTCTCAAAAAAAAAATCTACGAATAATTGTCTACTTACTGATTTTTTTTAGTCTTTCTCATCTTTCTTTTTGCTTTGAATAGGCATTTGCAAAGCATTGAAAACTGTAAACAAACCAAAAAACAAAGAAAAAAAGATAAATATTTTTCTGAGGTTTTAAACTGTGATATAATATGATTGTTTTCTATTTTATTTTCCACTGTACACCTTTTAATTTTTTTTTAAATACGGAGCTGTACCTTGTTCCACTTGCTGTCTCACTAGAGTAACATCTTATGCTAAACTGAAAGGCTATGCCGAGGGTGCCTTTGTTTATCTGTTCCATATACACAAGGATTATTGCTAACATATGCCCACAAGCCTGTGTACTAGAAATGTACAAACCCTTCAAGTAGGGATATATACTCAATGTCTGTTGCAGGTCTAGATTTTTATCCTTCTAAAGTAAAGACTAGCAAGAGAGAAACTGTGACTAGGGAAGAAAATCTMCTTCACTTCTGAATGGATGTCCTAAAATAATGTGACATCTGGTAAGGATACAACGTAGACCACTAATTTCAGTTGACTGATTCCTGAGTGTTAGCCAAAGCAACTCTGACAGATCTAGCTTTAAATTTGAATTTTAACACATATATGTGGCAATAATTTCTCTGGCATCTATTATATGAAAGAACTTCAAATATTTCAAAGAAACAGGTTTGTATTGTGAGTGCTTACATTTCCTATCAACATTGAAAAAAAAATTAAGCCCGCATGAAGAAGCAAAAAATCAAAACAGCTTGTGTTAAAGCAAGCTTAAAATTCCCATGAAGTTAGATTTCAGGATATTAAAGGAGGAATAGACATTTTTGTCCTATGAATAAAAAGYACAAGGCATTTCCACCAGGATGTCTAGAAGTCCTTGCTATAGCTATCCTCTTTTTCACTTGTTTACAGGGTGTTTTTGTTTGTTTTGCAAAGAAAAGTGTAAAACTTCAGATTTGAGCAAAGTGCATAAGGTCACAGAAACAAAGTTAATTTAGCTTGGAAGAGATCTCAGGAGGTCTGTAGTCCAACATCCTTCACAAAGTAAGGTCAACTGTGGGATCAGACCAGAACATCTATGACTTTGTCGGGACCAGCTCTGAAAAGCTCTCAGGATGGAGCCTGCACAACTCTGGAGAGATCCATAAGGTGAAGTGGGGAGAGTGGGGAGAACAATTCAATCCATTTTGCTGAAAGAAGATTTAGATTTTACTCACGTAGGTAAATTCTAGATTTTTTTTTTTTGCTTTGTTTTGTTTTTTTTGGGATGATGATTAATCAGTCAGTGCCAAAAGCATAATTTCAGTCAATGGGATGTTACTCTGGGTCCAGGACAACATACCTTTTGCAAGTCAGGTACTAAAGAACGTATTTGAATTAGACATGCTGCTTCTGGTTTCATCCATGCTGCTTCTGGTTTCATTTTTTTTTTTTTTTT
>NW_020455668.1:51574-59502 GCF_003342845.1 Nothoprocta perdicaria | reverse complement strand
AAAAAAAAAAAAAAAAAAAAAGACCTTTCTAATAGAAAGGAAATATTTGGAAATATTTTATGCAGATTAGCTTTCCACTTGATCTGACTCCCAAGTTCAAGCCTCAAGAATTAATACAAAGCTTTTCATAGGCTATTCTTGTACACTTAGCATTTTTTTTTTCTGAGTCATAGTAGAGTACTTTGGTAGAACACAAAGAATAAGCTGAGTTGATGACATTTATTAATATTTTGAGCATGAGCACATAGAAGCCATGGCCATTTTCTTCGGCTTAAACCCTGTGAAATGATCTCATTCCATTATGGAACGCAACATAAGCTTGATCTGCTATAAACAGTCAGAGGGAGGAATTTTACAGAACATTATGACCTCATACTGCTGTAATTTTTTTGCAAATCCTAATTATTCTAATCTAACAGACTATTAGAAAATTCCTTAAAATATTTATTATGATGGCAGTAATGAATAATGCCCATTCATTAATTATAAGAAGAGCACAAATGTGATTCCAAAAATTATAAGGCAAAAATGTATCCTGTATGAATGGAAAAAGAAACATCCAAACATATAAATAATAGAAACAAATGGGTAGTTCAGGTAATGTTTTGAGCTAGGGAATTAACAGTGTAAGTGTATGATTCAACTGGTCCACTGGTATCAAGAAAGAAATAGATACTACTACAATATACTGTCCCAGAGAATTAATCCACTGGAAAAGGAAGACAGATATGCTCTGCTCCTGATACAGACTCTCAGTGACAAAGTAGCTTTCTATMTCTCTCTCAATACAAAGCTGCTGTTAAATGCTTTCAAAAGAAAATACATCTAGAACATTCATGAGATATATTCCATCCTCCATCATTATTCCATTTTGCTTTCTCCAGACATGTACCTACGTACAAGATCCTACGTACTATGCACCCTTTAACTTTGTCTTTTAAATTGGAAAATACAATTTTTCCTCTTATTCTTCCCTTCCTTTCAACATATGAAATACTGCTTCCTTGTATTTTTTTAGACTTATTGTAAAAAGAATAAGGTAATAACATACTCAAGAATATGAGCAGAATGCCCTCTGGAGCACTAAAACTATAGGAATAATTGCTATTTTATTTCCACCAGTTTTCTTCCTTGGAGTTTTACAGTCTTGGAAGCTTGCATGCAAAATGAAAGCAGATAGCTACTGTTTTCCTTTTATAGGTAAAACCTTGAAAATATGTTATTAACTATGAGATTTTCTGTTGAAATGCCACTTTGTATTACTGAGGAATTCTACTTATTGAAAGTTTACAGATGGTCCTATATTTCTTTGCTTAATAAACACTACAGGCAGATTTCGTTACCAGTAATCATAGGAAGTTACTTAATACGATCTAGATTTATCCCACCTAACTCTAGAGTCATGAATTAGGTGATTGCATTGGAAATATAGTTTAGGCTGGAAGATAGACAGCTGTAGAGAATAATTTGGAGAATTAATAATAAATCCTTTCTATTTTTTTTCTATAGTAAGCCTACAGATATCAAATTATTAGCTCAAATATCCTATTAAAGTACTAAACATTGCATGAAACATGTTGATGCCAATTTAACAAACTATAGGAGAACATTACTTATACTCTAACTTACCTCTATGAAATGAGAATAAGGATGACAGATTTAAGATATAAGCATTATTAAGACAATATAAATAACTCTATTCGGTATTCTTACTTTCTAAGGTACCTGTTTGAGAGGAATCTGATATTAGATTAAATATTTGATAAGTATTTGACTGTAGAAGTCCATCGTTTCTTAGAAGGAAAACAAGCATTAAGGCAACTTACAATACTTAAAAATATTGCAGTGTTTTCTTACCTACAGGATCATGTAGTATGTTTGCAGGATGTCTTATATATCATTGAAATACTGCCCACAAAATAGTCTTCATCTGTTCAGGCAACAGAAAAAAAAGTTTCAAAACAGAAAAAAAAAAAAAATTGAAACTACTTATTTCTTATTTGAAAATACCAAAAGAAACAAAATATACTTAGTTTATATGTCTGGTGGAGGCTACATTCTGAAAGTTGAGAAATTAGCCAGCAACTAAGTTTGAGAAGTAACATTATTCTAATAGAAAGCACAGACTGATAGGGAACAGATCCTGGATGACCTTCCATTTACTCAAGTGCACTCTGAGTTGAGTAAAAGCCTTTCCATTACGTGTAGAATGCTATAAGGCCTGATGGAATAAGGTCATACTCTCAGTACTAGAGGATATTGATTTGATGTTATTTATATCAATGGTTTAGAACTATGCTTAACACTGAAGTTCATTTCAAATGGTGTTTTTTTTTTATATAACTGTTTTTTTCATTATATATATAGGGACACACACAGTACATAAGCAGACTGTGTTGCACTCCCCTCCAGTGCTCAATCTCAAAAAATAGATAGCTACTAGAGCTATCTATTAATGAAGTCATTCCTCTGATTCAAGTAGTCTCTGCTCTAGAATTTAAAATCTTCACTGAAAACTTTACTGCAGATCAAGAATAAGGGTCACCATTTTGTATCCTTTAGCTCTGATTCCAGACTCCTAACACATATAACACCCATTCAATGCATCCTTTTACTTTAAAATAGTAGAAATATCTTCTCAGTCTTATTTGGATCTTACAGAACCTCAGATAAGAGAAAAGCTGGAAAGGATGTTTTTCTCAGATGAAAAAAAAGGACAGCTGAAGAGACAGCTAACTTACTCATAATTTCCAACTCACTTTCAAACAATTCAAGATCACTGTCCCAATCAAAAGTCGTACTACAGTATGGAAACTGGAATTAAAATCTCAATAAAGTAATTCACAAAGCTTGTGTTACATATGGTCTTATTAATCAGCATAAGAAAATGTTTTTTATTGTAACGGTGGTTAAAACTTGGAATGTGTTGTTCACAGGTGATGCATTCTTGGAGACAGCCAAAAACAAACTGGTCATGAATTAGAATAAACTGCTTGAGTTGACCCTGCTTTGAGTGATCTCCAGAGGTGCCTTTCATCCTCAACAATTCTATGATTCTATATCTGTACATATAAGGAGAATTTCAAATCTCTTTAATTGAAATCCTCCRTGCAATTCAGTGTGCAATTATGTATGCAATTTGGGATTGGCTTAAATGGATCCCTGATTTCATTATTTCAGTCTACCTGATATATCACTACTGCACTTTCAATTCATTTCCTTACTGAAAAATAGCCTGTTTATGTTAAGTTTTACAAGCTAAAACAAAAAATAATGAAATTATGGTGTCAATCTTGTCATTTAGATTGTACAATTTCTTTTAGTCACATGTTTGATCAATATATTATCTTTTAAAGGTCACAGAAAATGTGATGCACTGTAATGGTAATGCATGTCATTTGTACATTTGTACGTTAGTAAGATATTTCTGTAGCTATGAAGAAATATACAGAGGAATTTATTTCAATTGTCAAAATATTCATTATGTAAAGCACAATAAAGCGGTCAGTAAAACTTGCATAAAATAAAAGGATATCTTAATATCTTTCCCTTGGAAATAAATATGAAGTTTCTGAGGTCTATGATATTTAGTTTAAATGCATAAATACACACATGGAGAAATGCATAAAGTAGCAGAGCTCATTTGACATGTATGACAAAAAATTCAATAGTGTATTATAGGTCTAAATATTGATATCTTCATTTTCTTTTGTAAGCTTTGGAAAAGGAGTACTTAGTTGCATCTCTCAGTCAGGTAAACATTAATTGCTATAGAAATGATGAGTTCTACAATGAAATTAGAAAGACTCTATTACTATGTTAGATTTATTTTTCTTCCACAAAAATAAAGTCAAGATTACATACAGAATATTTGCAATTGAAACATATTCTATTAGTGGTAAAATATTTACCTGAAAAGGTGAAAAATCAACAAAGATTTAAATGCTGTAACTCAATATTAACAAGCAATGCAGACAAATAACAGAATTGATAGAGGGAAAAAAAAAAAAAAATTAAGATCTACATCACACACATTTGAAGGGATTTTGCTTCAGACTAGTTCCATTCTGTTTCCACAGACTGAAAGCCTAGCTGAAGTACATTACATCTGAAGCGCAAGTTAGTTTTATCCAAAACAAATTCAGTCAGCATGTACTAAGACCGCTTCAAAAAGTGAATAAAAGCACATTAAATGAAGACAGCAGTGAAACCCACTTTCAAAGTAAACTCATATCAAAACTAACATAATCTATTCCATGCATTTTTATGTTGTTTTATAATAGAGATATAATATATAAAATTGATTTTCAGTATTCACTATATTCCCCTTTACATGCAATATATTCAGACATGACTAGACTATTAGAGAACAGAGTATAAAGATGATACAAGTTTTATCACTAAACTATTATTGGCCTAGTTGCTTATAATTATTAGCTTATCAGTGCGACAACAGTTGTATTAAGAAAGGTTTTCTTAGCAACTTTTCATTTTATTTAGGTATTATGGAGGCTGTCAGGAAAATAGCAATATAAGTAATTTGTTAGAATATAAAAAATAAAAATATAGCAGATTGAAGTACATATTAGCAACATTCTTCAACAGAAATTCTAGCACTCACATATGGCTCTAAAAAAAAAGGATTGAGTTTTTGTAAATAATTACTTGTCTTCAATTTTCAAAACAAGCTATTTTTTCTGGCTTTGCTGGTTCATTCCAGGCTTATTCATATGCTGAGTCTTCCCATTTCCAAAAGGCCACCTAGGCATTTAACAAAATTACTCAGTCTGGTAGGGAACATGTTATCACAGATCTTAGAATCCTTACGGTTGGAAGGGAACTCTAGTTCAACCCCCCCTGCACCCACAGCGTCACCTACAACATGTAGCCAGGACAGCACTGCATCCAAGCAGGTTTTGAAGAACTTCAGAAAAGGAGAATCTACAATCTCTCTGAGCAGTCTGTTCCAGTGCTCTGTCACCCTCACTGTCAAGAATTTTTTCCTTAAGTTCCTGTGGAACTTTTGGTGCTTCAGTTTATGGCTGGTTTCYCTAGTTCTATCAGTGGCCACCACTGAAAAGGAGGGGCCTGGCCACTCCTCCTCACTTCCTCCCTTGAAGTATTTGTAGACACTGATCAGATCCCCCCTCAGCCTTCTCTTCTCCCGGCTGAACACACCCAGCTCTCTCAGCCTTTGCTCGTATGGCAGATATTCCAGGCCCCTGATCATCCTCGTAGCCCTGAGCTGGACTCTCTCCAGCAGCTCTACATCTTTCTTGTCCTGGGGAGCCCAGAACTGGACATACTTCTGTACACTTAAAAACACTTTGTTATTTTTTTCCTCTACTTCTTTATTTAACCATATTATGGAAAGTCATACAACGATGGTAATTCCTGTTTAGTACTGCTAGCTTTATATACATATTTACATAAGCCTGATATAGTAGCAAAGTATTTTTTTTATCAAAAATATGTATCTTCCTGGCTCATTGTATGAAGTTCTCTTTATATCATTCTGATGATGCAGACGGTTCTCAGGGCAGTGACCTGCAGCTTACACATCTGTCCTGATCCACTGTCGGGAGAGGTTTCGATATGATCCCAAGAGACAAACAAGGTCAGATGCCATATAACCTTATATGCTCTATTCACATAATAGCGATAGGACAGAGAGAAGAAAAAGAAGAAGAAAAGGAAAACAAAAAGAAGAAAGATAAGCAAGCAAGCAGGAGAGATGGAGTGAGATTAGTTACCACCACCACCACTATTCTAGTTATGTTTCATAGGCTCCGCATTGGTGCAGGTGATGATCTTTTGGAAAAGAGTTGAGAAGAAGGAGAAGAAGCTTCTCTCTCCACGCCCCCACTGTCGAGGGAGAAAAAACGTATCGACCCTTTTATTGTTCCAATTCTTGAAGAGTCAGCTCACTTTCTTGAAGTTTTTTGCTTTGGTACTCCTATTTCCCCCCACTCAACCATCAGTGCTACTCAGCAGGCACTGCTGAGCATTGTTGGGGTCTCGAGCAGACGCAGGAAGTCATAAATTGTGTAGAGATAACAAACCTCAAGCTGGTATCCCAGTCTTCCCACAGACAGGATGCCAAGGTGAAGAAGTTGTTAATTGTACAGAGATAAAACACCTGGAGCTCATATCTCAGTGTTCCCAGAGACAAGGCCGAGGCCAAGAATTCATAAATTACATGGAGATAAACACGTAAAGCTTAGAGCTGCTATCGTAGTCTTTCTAGTGATAGGAAGCCAGGAATTTTTAAATTATATGGTAACAATGTCGAGACAAAACACAGTCCACAACAGTCTCTTACAACATCACAAAGGTAACATTGCTCACGGTCAAAAGCAAATAAGAGACTAAAATTCAAAACAAAGTGGAAAGCAAGTCATAATATTGTCTGCAGTTCAATACTTCTTATTCAGTAATGACTTTGAAAAAGTTAGAGATTGATATCATAGAGTCTAAGTGAAATTTATGCCCATTTCAAAGCCTATTTTTCTAGTCAGAGAAATGCAATAGTATCTTAACTTAAAGGTGGTATTGACCTATTGTTCAGATCATTCTTGTTCATCAGCGTCAAGTGAATTTAAAAGTCAGAGCTCAGCCTGCAACTCCAGCCATTCATCTGGGTGCTGACCTGCTGGACATGTTTACTCCTACATACACCTTTTCTCTTCMCAGGAATGACTGAGAAAGACAACACCTGTACCCCTGCCTTCAGCACCACCACTCTGCAGTCCCTCAGGATGAGCCCAGGGTCTTCTCAGTGTCACTAGTGCCTATGTGGACAAGCAATAAGAGGTAACAACCTCCAGCTCTATCAGTCTAGGCAGCGTTCAGGTGGCAGGAATGTGGATTACTTTCAAGGGAAGGATAGCCTAAGGAAAAGCAATAAGAAAGAACCATTTCTGCATAAAAGAAATCACAGATGTCCTACTTTAGTCTATCTGAAGCATAAGTCATTTACTTAGACAGACAAAAGGTTCTGAAAGTTATCATAGAAGTAGTCCATTTTCTGTTTTTCTTTCAGGCACATAGAGTTTTTTAACACAATCCGTACTTCTCCCCTTACTTCAAAACACTTGTTCTTTAGAGAAGAGTTGGCTATTGAGCAGAAGTTGCACCTGAGTAATCCTAAGAAAATTTGTGCAAGTCTGTGGCTCTGATGTACTTTCCCATACACACTTTAAATAGATTTTTCAGGGAAAAAAAATGCACTTCTGTTTCCAGTTGAAGAAGGCGATAGAAAGAGCTACATTAAAATATACATTACCATCCCCAGGAAAAAAAAAAAAAAAAAAAAAAAGGAGTCTCTCAAGGGTTTTGTGGTTAATTTAGCAATCCCGTTTTTTGTACCTTCTCTGAGTGTTCCCACCATAATGCTGTGCTTTTTTTAAATATGTCCCTGCATTTACTGTACATGGAATAAGAAAAAAGAAATGAAATCTAGGAGTCCCAAAATATGACAACAGTCAGGCTTTTTTGAAAAGAGGGGCTGATTATATGAGGCTTTCTCAGAAAGAGTTTTCAAACAAACAACGGTTTGATTTTGCAGCTTCTGCTTGCAGTGAATAACACTGTGCTTCCCAGTCACTTAACCAGAATGAAAGAGCAAAAATATGTGAAACACTTATTTCACACCTTGAACTTGTTGAAACAGAGCCTAATGTTGAGTACCATATGTTGTGCAATTTCCTACAATGAAAGGCAAAAAAGAAGGAAGGAAGGAAGGAAGGAAGGAAGGAAGGAAGGAAGGAAGGAAGGAAGGAAGGAAGGAAGGAAGGAAGGAAGGAAGGAAGGAAGGAAGGGACAGAAAGAGGAAGGGGAAGGGGAAGAGTTAGAGAGGAGAGAAAGAGAGAAATAGACGAGAAAGAGAGTGAGAGGAAGAGAGGAAAAGAGACAAAGTGTAAGAGAAA